>NC_133324.1:573594700-573894700 GCF_042186555.1 Aquarana catesbeiana
ATTTAAGACTCCAGTTAAAAGACCGGCAGGAACATGTACGCAGGGTACTCCAAGTAGCAAGACCCGGAAGGCAAGTATTCTGTTGCTTGCTAAGATACCATTCTGTCACTCTACAAATCAACACAGAATTTCATGTTCATGCCTTTCACTATGGTAAACGCTCAATAGGGCTTCAGTGGATTGATGTAGTTCAAGTGAGAGGAACTTTTGGCAGCTGATTTGATCACGGAATATGCAGAATCTTTTTGTCCTTACTTATGTCATTGTTTAAGCCAGCGCAAGGATTGGTAATAGACATACAACTTAGAAGCTAACTGGTTAGTATGCACAGCTGCACAAGATTCTGCGTGCACCAGTTTTAGCACCCCCAATGTGACTTAAAAGAAACACACCACCTTGTAGCCTAGAATAACAAAGCACTCCCCTGCTACCTCAAACCCCCTTCTCCAAACTAACAGACCGAAGATTACACTGTTCACTGCTAGCTGTTTCCTGTGAAGACTGGAAGTTCTGCGAAGCAGCACTGACAAAGCAGGAGCCAGCAGCCTTGAAAGTTTTAAACTGCAAGTGCTGGGGTAAGAATTTTAACATAGTTAACTGGGGAATGTTTATTTTATTGTGCTCAATGTGTTGAGCTGAAAAAAATCTGATGGTTTAATATTACTATAGTTATTATGTATGTACAGTCTTTGTGTACATACTTCATATGGTCAGAAAATATTTTACTTTAGCTGAGTAGTAGTAGCTATTTAGCTTTGCTGGAAAGAGCCCATTGCTAAACTCAAGCTAAATAAGTTAGAACGATGACTTGTGTCATGACATGGTGCTTCTGCTGACAATAGTGCTATTGAAATCCTTTGTCATATATTAAATGTTTATTTGTAAGAGATTTTGTATGCAAATTTAGACACATATATACTGTACATATATTAGCAATGTTTTTTTTTAACCCAAAATGATTAATGTATTCCTTAGTGAAATGAATCCTGCTGAGGAAGGTCTCTCTAGTAGGTAAACCTATTTAAGCTGTGCAGCCATATTGCACAGTTGGGATTGGTGGATCACAAGGGTATATGCACTCCATTTTACATTTGACAGTCATTTTCAATATTTTTAGTGCCGGTTCAAATATACCCATTAGTTGTGATTATAAACTTCCAAATTTAATATTCGTGTTCTACCTGAGGAAGACAATGGCAACTTTAACTTTAAATGGCTTCTGTGTAGATGTGTATTTTTATACTATTTGTGAGTTTATCTCTTCTGTGAAACTTTTATGTGCAGATTAATGGAACAACAAATGCAATCATGTCACGCACAAACGTAACCAGTGCCTTTGGAAACCAAACCTCAGCAGGAAAACCACAGCTTTCCACAATTAAAGTAAGTAATTAAAGTCCGTCACAATGCCATTACAATATTTCTTTACTATAGATTGGTAACCTGTAAGTATTGTTTGCCGGTGTATCTCAGATTAACCACTTAAGGACCAGAAGGATTTACCCCCTTAATGACCAGGCCATTTTTTGCGATACGGCACTGCGTTATTTTAACCGACAATTGTGCGGGCGTGCGACGCTGTACCTATTTAAAACGGATGTCATTTTTTTTCCACAAATAGAGCTTTCTTTTGGTAGTATTTGATCACCTCTGCCGGTTTTATTTTTTGCGCTATAAACAAAAGACCGATTTTGGAAAGAAATATATTAACTTTTTGCTATAATACAAATCCCCAAAAAATAAAAATAGTTTCTTCAGTTTAGGCCAATATGTATTCTGCTACATATTTTTGGTAAAATCCCAAAAAGGGTATATTGATTGTTTTGCGCAAACGTTAGTGTCTACAAAATAGGGATAGATTTTAGGGAATTTAAATTTTTTTTATATTGTTTTTACTGGTAATGGCAGCAATCAGCGATTTTTAGCAGGACTGCGACATTGCGGCGGACATATATGACCCTAAGTGACACTTTTCGGGGACCAGTAACACCAATACAGTGATTAGTGCTAAAAAAAAAAAAATGCACTGATCACTGTATAAATGACCCTGGGAGGGAAGGGGTTAACACCAGGGGAGATCAAAGGGTTAAGTGTGTCCTAGGGAGGTGCTTTCTAACTGTGGGGGACGGACTGACAGGGAGTACACAGATCGCTGTTCCTGATTGCTAGGAACAGACTATCTCTCTACTCCCCTGTCAGAACAGGGATCTGCCTTGTTTACATTGGCAGATCCCCATTCTGCCTCTGTGGAGCGAACGCGGGTGGCCGGCGGGCATTACAGCTGCCGGCCATGCGCATTGGCTCCCGCTCCATGCCGCTGGCGCACGCCCACAGTATCTATTACACGAGACGGCGTATGGGAAAGTCGTTCCGCATAATAGAGCCGCCCTGCCGCAGTATATCTGCGGCGGGCGGTCTTTAAGTGGTCAAGAGTAATGTGAATTCTGCCATATCCCTCATGAGCACCTTCTTATGATATACAAAATGCAATGTATAGCTATTTTAGACAGCACCAATAAGTTAAGAAATTAAAGCCAAAACCAACATAATAATTTTAAATATATAGGAAAGCACACTGTGTGTGTGTGTGTGTGTGTGTGTGTGTGTTTTTTTTTAGATTATGAAGTTGTTGTTTCTAATGTAGCTCACAGGTATTAAGTTAGTGTGGTTCTATGATCTAGATAACTGAGAGAAGAGTACGTTCCAGGTTGAAACATTCTTGTCTCTCACTTGTATGGTGCTAAACCCTGTGTCTGCAATGTCTGCACACCGTTGGTTTCATTTTAGCAGAATGGGATTACTCGACGTAAGGCTGCTGGTTGTGTCAAGCACATATTTTCATGCTCTAAACACCAGGGAAAAGACGCGGCCCAAAAGTAGTAGAAAGGGGAAGTAGGTAGATATGTGTTATGAACAGTGCTGCATATTATGTTGGATGTTGCTATATGACTTGGGAAAATAATGTAAATCAAAGGCACAAGTAATAATGTAGAAAGAAAAGAAAATCATCGTTTCTCATAAAAGCTATGAGTTGAGCCAATAATGTTCGTGATGCACCATACATTGCTTCATCTGCAGTGTAGTAATTGGGAAGCCCTTTATCTAAGCGGTTAACTTTTTTTAAGAATACCAATGTAGCCTTCCTTTAGGCAGAACTAATAAATTGCTTATTACTTCCTGCAATGTCCTTGGGTTTATAACATTTTTGTAGGAGAAACTGCTAATGAGAGGGATCGGCCTTGTGCTTTGTGTCTTCCTCTTTTATACAGGCATGCCTCCCAGGGCTTACAGCATTAGTCTTCTGTCTACCTCTATGCTAGAGAATCTCTGTAAAGTTTATTCTATAAATGATCATTTTCGTTTGCCAAAATGCAAATGGTGGAAAGCTGCTCCTATGAGGCACAATCCTCTCCTTTGCCACATGTTCTGTATGCTGGATTAATCATGAAATTAAGAATTTTAAACGCAGTAATATGAAAATAGTTCATCTGCCCACCCACAGCTTATAAATCATCTTTTTACATTAAAATACTGCCACTATATACCTTTTTTGGGTGATCTGTATACCACGGTTGTATGATAAGCTGCACAGTTTCTCCATTGCTGAGAGTTCAGGTAGGAGGAGATTTCCACCACAGTATGTATACACGCCTACATGTGTGATGTCAATATCATGTGACCTGGCCATCTGAGAACAAGTAACTGTTCTCTCCAGCTTAAAAGACACAACTGAGCGTGTGCAGGTCGGCTACTCTGCCTACAATAGCTGGCCTTCCCCAGATAGACAGTGCAGGAGGGGGAGGATCTGTGCATACAGGATAAAACAGCCTTTTTACACAATGCAGAGGATTAACCCTTTAAGTTCCACAGTGAGTATAACAAGCATGCTATGCTGCATATACAGACTGATTTTACTGTTGTAAGTTTAGTAACACTTTAATGGGTACTAATATTACTACTGTGTCAGTAGTTCTAGCTACTACTATCTCAGTTTCGCACAAGAGAATCTGTACTGGAGTATCTAATGGACAATGACTTCACTGATTCCTTGTTTGGCTCCTAGGCAGCTAGAATGCTAGGCAATGCTGAGCAATGGGGATAAACAGAGCTGATTAGGGATCAAAGCAATGCTAAGCTGTGGTGAGGGGCAGGGCTTGGCTGAGCAGCACAGGAAGTGGTGGCACTATCGCTGTAGGAATCAGGCTATATCAGCACTGATTGACGCAGGATGATCAACCTTTATAAAGAGCATTTGAGGAAACTAATTGCCCCAGCACAAGGCGCTAGCCAGCTGTAATGACTGGTCCCATCCACCAAACGTTAAAGCACTGGCACACTGACCGCAGAATTTCCAGAAGTGCCAGCAGGAAAGTAGAGCCACCAAAAAGGGAAAAAAAAACCCCAAAAAACTTTAATACGTAGGGGGCACTTTGCTGTATTTTATATGACCCACTCATTACAGAGGCAGAGACAAACGCACATGGATTATTTCAGAATAACAAAATGAAGGAATCTGCAACAAAGGTTGTTATAATCCTTGCAATGTACATAGATCACCCGGGGGGGAATGTTTTTTTTTTTTTTTCCCATTTCCGTCTTTCAGGACAGCACCATAGAGAGACCTTGGCTCCTCCCCTCTTGAGGAAACACCGCCTTCAATTTCAAGATTTAATCCTCACCGTCCCCCCGGCTCCTCAGTTCTGGTGTTTCCTCCAGTGGGGAGACATCGCTAGGGACCAGGGGCTTATGCAGCCAGGGAGGCTGAGGCGATTATATCCTGGGGGGGGGGGGCAAGGTCTCTCTCTCTCCCTCGACCCTGCAGTCTGAGAGGCTAGTGAGCTGGTTACCTGTATCAACTGCACATCGCGCTCCTCCAGCTTCTCTTGGCGAAGAGTAAAGCTGGAGGGGTCCGCCTTCTTCTGCCCAGGGGTGGTACGGGGCTGAGGCACAGGGAGACCCGCCTGCTCTATGCAGCCAGCGTGAGAGCTCTGAGCGCTGGGTCGGACGGCGGGTGACGTCAGTTCCGGCAGGGGTCAGTGTTTCTGTCTAAACCGCGACTTCCGGTCGCGGGGGTTGAAGGCGGACCGCGCGCTTGGCTGGTGCTGCCTCATCTTTGCTGTGGGGACAGCACACACAGGTTAGGAGACCACACGCTCCCCAGAGGGAAATTGTCGGAAGCGGAGGCTTCTCGAACTGCTCCCGGAGATTCCTGCACCAGCCACTCAAAGGTAAGGTGAACCCTGGGGTGGTGTTCCCTTAACCCCTTCCTGTAAGCTCCACAGGTGTTTGTTTCCTCTGGTGGTGGGGGGAAGGGTTGTAACCGGGACCCTGGTGGTGGTTAATCCTGGGGAAAAGCACCCCTGGTGGCCCTCTGTGGGAGGTGCTGGTGGATAAATTCTCAGTTTTTTTTTTTTTTTTTTATTAAATTTTTTCAGAGCAAATCTACGGAAAAGAGCAAGTCACCCCATAATCCCAAGAAAAAATGCCCTTCATGCAGAGCCACGTTGGGGGAGTCTTGGTCCAAGCCACTTTGTAAGGAGTGTATAGAGGGGTTAGTAAGGTAACAGTCAGTGGAACAATGTTCGGATCTAGCAGCGTCCGTCAAGGAGCTTTCTAGCACTGTGCAAACTTTTAAAACACTTTTTTCTAGTTTTCAGTTGCCACAGCCCCAGGTCATTTCTCCACCAGCACAATGGAGTGTTGCTCCAAGCTTAATGGATGCTCCCTCTGGGAGTGGAGAAAATCCAGGAGGCGCCAGACAGGAGGTTGAGGAGGAGCCTGATAGCGGTTCTTCAGATTCCCAGGGGGAGTCAGAGGGAGAGGAAGTGGATGGGGAATCCGCAACAGCCTCTCGCTATAAACTTTCGCTGGAAGAAGTGGAGGAGCTTTTAGGAGCTATCCATACCACTTTAGGAATCCAGGAGGAAAGGAAGAAGTTATCTCTCCATGACCAGATGTATAGGGGCCTGGGAGAGCATAAGAAGAGGGTGTTTCCAGTCCCTAAGGTTTTGGTTGAGGCCATCAAAAAGGAGTGGCAGGACCCGGAAAGGAAACCTTTCTTTTCAAGAACTCTGAAACGAAGGTTTCCCTTTGCAGAGGAGGAGGCGCTGGTATGGAATAAATCTCCTAGACTAGACGCAGCCTTTCACAGGTCTCCAGGCATACTGACCTGGCTTTTGAGGACATGGGGGCTCTCCCAGATCCCGTGGACAAGAGGATAGATTCCCTCTTGAAAAAAATCCTGGGATTCTTCCCTGGGTAACCTCAAGCCTGCCATGGCGTCCACAGTGGTGGCACGGAACATGGAATATTGGTTGACGCAGATTAAAGCGCACATAGAGGCAGGGACATCTAAGGAAACGATCCTGTCGTCTTTCCCTATGCTCCTTAAGGGGGTGGCTTATCTTGCGGACGCCTCGGCAGAATCGGTGCGTATGTCCGCAAGATCGGCAGCATTATCCAATTCAGCAAGGAGAGCCTTATGGTTTAAGACGTGGCAGGGAGATACCGCATCTAAAGTTAAACTTTGCGGACTTGCTGTTTGGACCTGGTCTGGAAGCCGTCTTGGATCGGACTACCGACAGAAAAAAGGCTTTTCCTTTTAAAAGGAAATTTGCAGAGACTAAAAGAAAGTCTCGCCCCCGGAAGAGGTTTGACCCCCCCCCTGAACAAAACTGAACAACAGAAAAAGGGTTGGGGACAAAAGGGCGTGGGGGGCTATTTTTCGCCCTCCTGAACAGCCCAAAAAGACCAAGTGACGGAACCACAGTGGGGGTAAGATTGGGGTGCTTCCTCCCACAGTGGGAGACGATCACCTCCAACCAATTTATTTTGGGGATCATAAGAAGAGGGTACCGGTTGGAGTTTGCAGAACCTCCACCACGCAGACTCCTCGTCACCACGCTGCCAAAATGCGCAGAAAGGTCATCAGCTCTTCTTTCCTCTCTGCAGGAGTTGGAGGAACAGGAGGTGGTAGTACGAGTAGTAGTAGTACGAGTCCCAGAAGACGAGACAGGCAGAGGCTTTTATTCCCACATCTTTGTGGTCCGCAAACCGTCGGAAGTTCAGGCTCATCCTGAACCTGAAGCCTCTGAATGTCTCGCTCACCTACAAGAGGTTCCGAATGGACTCTATTTACTCGGTGAAAGCGCTCCTTCCCCCGAACTGCTTCATGGCATCGGTGGACTTGAAAGGTGCCTATCTACACATTCCTATCGCAGAAGGATGCCAGAAGTTCCTCAGGCTGGCGGTGAATACCAAAGAAGGGACATTTCAGGGGCAGTTCAGGGCCCTTCCCTTCGGGCTATCCTCTTCACCAAGGTTATGGTGGAGGTCTTAGCTTTTCTGCGGCTCAGAGACATCTTCGTAATCGCATACTTAGACAATCTGCTTCTCTTTGCCTCTTCCCCGGTACAGTTGTCACGGGATCTACAGTCAACAAGAGACATCCTGGAGAATCTAGGATGGCTCTTGAACCTGGAGAAATCCAACTTGATACCGTCACAAAGGGTGGTCTTTCTGGGTTACGTGTTGGATTCAACAAAGCAGATAGTCTTCCTTCCATTGGAAAAAATCCAGAAGGTGGACAGGGCAATGTTGTTACTCCAGTGCAGTCATCAGATATCTGTAAGAAGAGCTATGTCAGCTTTGGGCTTACTGACATCATCCCTTCCAGCAGTTCAGTGGGCAGGATTCCATTTTCGCCCTCTACAACTATTCATCCTGAGGGTCTGGGACGGCAGTCAGGGGACTCCCTGATAACGGTGCCGAGTCAGATCAAGAGGTCCCTCTGGTGGTGGAGAAAAGGGGCCAATCTTTCACAGGGTCTGGATTGGGTCCTACCAGTGTCCAAAAGTATCACGACCGATGCGAGTGGCACAGGTTGGGGCGCGCATCTAGATTCCCGTATGGTTCAGGGTGTCTGGCCGAGAGAGGACGCAAAAAGGTCCTCGAACTGGAGGGAGCTGAGAGCTATAGCCTTGGCACTCAGAGCCTTTCAGGGGGAACTCCGTGGGCAGCATGTGAGAGTCCGATCGGACAACTCCTCAGCAGTAGCCTATATAAACAGGCAGGGGGGTACCAAAAGCAGATCCCTGTGGGTCCTCGCAGAATCGATTCTCAGGTGGGCCGAAGCAAATGTCCTGTCCCTTTCGGCAGTGCATTTGAAGGGGGAACAAAATTGGGTGGCGGATTTCCTCAACAGGAGGTTGCTGAGAGAAGGCGACTGGGTTTTGAACCAGGAGTTTTTCGAGGCAATATCTCGAAAGTGGGGAAGGCCTTGTGTAGACCTCTTCGCTTCGAGAGAAAACAGGAAGACGCGTCTTTTTTTTCTTCTCCCTGAACAGATGGGACGGGGCACTTGGAGTGGACGCCTTGGCCTAGAGCTGGTCTTTCGCCAGGTGTTATGCCCCCCCCTGTACTGATTCCAGCGGTACTGAGGAAGTTCCAATTAGAGAGCACAACTCTTATTCTAATTGCACCACATTGGCCCAGGAGGCCGTGGTTTTCCATCCTAAGGAGTCTAGCAGCAGAACCTCCCTGGTTTCTGCCAGTCCAGGAGAATCTTCTTTCTCAGGGGCCAATCTGTTGTCCTCAGGTGGAGAGGTGGAGCCTCGCAGCTTGGCTACTGAAAAGGAATTGCTGAGGGGCAAGGGTTTCTCAGATCGTTTAGTGGAAACCCTCCTGAATTGCAGAAAGAGAGAAACGCAGGTTATCTACCTGAAGACGGAAACGTTTCAATAGCTGGTGCACAGAAAGTTCCTTTGATGTGCGCAGTCCCGTAGCGGTTTTAGAATTTCTGCAATCAGGCGGAAAAGGGATTGGCCCTTAGCATCCTAAAAGGACAGGTATCTGCTCTGAGCGTTTTTTTGGAAAAACAGCTAGCAATAGACCCGTGGATAGTTAGTTTTTTTAAAGCCTTAAGCTGGCAGAGACCAGTTAGAGTCTCCCCCTTCCCAATGTGGGATCTTTCTTTAGTTTTACAGGCCTTTACGGTGGAACCTTTTGAGCCGTTAGAGACTTGAACGTTAAAATGGATCACCCTCAAAACGGTGTTTTTGGTGGCGATCACTACGACAAGGAGAGTGAGTGAGTGAACTCAAAGCCCTTTTCTATTAGAGCACCTTTTTTCCAGGTGTTTCCGGACCGTGTGATTTTTAGAACTGATCCGGCCTTTTTGCCAAAGGTGGCCTCGAGTTTTCATAGAGGCCAAGAAATTGTTTTGCCCACCTTCTGTTCGAATTCTGTGAGGGAACAGGAACATATTTTTCATAAATTGGACGTTAGAAGGTGCGTCCTTCAGTACTTGGAAGGTACAAAACCATTTAGAAAGTCTGAGTCTTTTTTTTTTTTTTTTGTATTATTTTCAGGAACTAGGAAAGGTTGCAGAGCCTCTAGGCGCACAATAGCTAGATGGTTAAGCTTAGCCATTATCCAGGCTTACGTAGTAAGTGGTTTAGATCCCCCGGAAGGTATTAGGGCAACATTCCACCAGGGCAATGGCGACTTCTCAGGCAGAGTGGGCCGGTGCGTTTTCGGAGCAGATCTGTAGGGTGGCAACGTGGTCCAGATTTGACACGTTCGTGAGGCACTACAGATTGGATCTACTGTCAGCAAAAGACCAGGCTTTTGGTTGTAAAGTTCTGCAGGCAGTAGTCCCACCCTAAGGTAAGGTGCTCGCTTATCCTCTCTATGGTGCTGTCCTGCAAGACGGAAATGGGAAAATCGGAGTTACTTACCGGTAACGTCCTTTTCCAGGAGTCTTTCAGGACAGCACAGATACCCACCCAAATTTTTGGACATTCCTGAAGAACTCATCGCAGGAGAACGTCAGGTAAGATGGAGATTATTATGACGTGTTCTTGTGTCTCCCCAGCTAGCCGGAGGTCCTCTGAAAGAACTGAGGGGCCAGGGGGACGGTGAGGATTAAATCTTGAAATTGAAGGTGGTGTTTCCTCAGGAGAGGAGGAGCCAAGGTCTCTCTATGGTGCTGTCCTGAAAGACTCCTGGAAAAGGACGTTACCGGTAAGTAACTCTGATTTTTTTTTTTTCCTCAACAAAAGTGGAGATACACTTTAAAGCAATAGTTAGTTCTCCCATTAGGATCATTGGTAACCCTCAGGAGTGCTTTAATGGTTTTTACAAAGCTTAACCACGTCCGGACCGCCCACAGTCGTTATATGTTGGCTCTTTGAAGAGGAATATCGTTGTTATGGCAGCGGCTAGCTGGCATAACCCCGATATCCACTTCAGTGAGCAGTCCGGTTTCAGATAAATGTGGTCTCTGTGGTGATTCACTGCGAGATCACTTTTATCGGCGGCGAGTGGGGCTGCACCCTCAAGGGTAAGGGCAAATAGCTTGTTTTAGGTGTAGGGGGCATGGAAAATATATGTACTTTACCTGATTCTCTGCTCCTCCACACTATCTTGACCTAATCAAGACCAATGCAGGGTCCATAGTCTTGTATTGGATTTTATGTTGCCAAGGGATAGTCCACTACCTGAGCATTAGGGAGCACCATTTGCCAAGAAAGTGGAGGATCGGGCTTAACTACATTTTTGTGTTAACTGCCCTCCAGCTACAAGTGTAAACCAGATCTAGTCATCTTACCCATGCAGAGTGAATTATCTTTGCAAATGTGCTCTCCTGATCTTATACTCGCCTGTCCCTCCCTTGCTAATTCTTCCTCTTCCGCTGCTAAAATTTGAAGTGTCAACCACTCAGGAGAAATGTAACATCAATCTCTTGATCAATGGACCATGCTTGAGCGCTTCAGATTGGGTCCCAGCACTATCATAGGGTAGTTGGCTGCAATGTGTGTGTGTGTGTGTGTGTGTGTGTGTGTGTGGGGGGGGGTTGCTTTGAAGAGACTGTCACTTTGCCTTGGCCAGGGTGATGGTGTCTCTTGAACGGCCATAACTATTTACAATGATATAAAATTCCTTATCTATAAGGCTACTAGACGCTTATAGTTGAGAAACACTAAAGGTAATCATTTTTGGATACATTTTTCCTTTTTGAAAGTGCAAAACTTACCCCAAAAACGAGCTTAGGCTGATGCTGCAGATGAAGTTTGATGTCTGCCTAAGCCAAGATTGAAACCCTTTCCTTCCTGAAATTAAGCCAAATGACATTGCTGCTCGATGAAGTTCTGGTGTCCCACAGTTGACTGCTGGGTATAGTGCTTTGCGCCAAGATTGGGTGAGGCTAAATCTTGATTAAGGCAGTTGAATCTGTGTAGAGCTTCCTTGAACATGTTTGTGCAGTGAGTGATTTTAATTGGTGCTGGCCTGATAATGGGGAAAAAGACAAATTTGCTATATATATAGATATATATCTATATATATATATATATATATATATATATATATATATATATATATATATATATATATCTATATCTATCAAGTTCAATGATCAAGTTCAACAGTTGTTTTTCAATCTTCTTGTGTGAAAAATCTTCTACTCTTCCACCACACCACCGTGATAGTGACAGCACTCTGAAGAGCGCACTCACCAGATTGTATAGCCTCCCACTCTCATGTTCGGCAAAACAGCAATTGAACCACACCTGGGTTGCATGTGATGAACCGTGACTCCAATCAAGCCAGCTCCATATGTGAAAAAATGAATAAAGTGCTCCACATAGCGTGATACCATTTTGACAGATTTATTAAAATCACTTCAAACACACTTCAATGGTTACACTCACTTTTAAACTGAAACATAAAAGCCTTTAAAAAAAATCCACAGCAAGCAACAGGATCAGTGATCCAACGGTGCACCGCGGTCACAGCGGACCTGAAGTGTAAACTGGTGTATCTCTCACCCAACCTTCTAAGGCCCAGCCATCCGATCGGTGTAGTCCTCCTCAGACAGCGGCATCTAATGTCAGTGCAATGGAATGCCTTGTAACCATGCCCAAGACATGTTTCGTCGAAAAGACTTCTTCAAATGCAATCCCATTGCTGTGCTTGCTGTGGATTTTTTTCATTTTTATTCACTTTATTCATTTTTTCACATATGGAGCTGGCTTGATTGGAGTCACGGTTCATCACATGCAACCCAGGTGTGGTTCAATTGCTGTTTTGCCGAACACGAGAGTGGGAGGCTATACAATCTGGTGAGTGCGCTCTTCAGAGGGAGTGGTGTCACTATCACGGTGGTGTGGTGGAAGAGTAGAAGATTTTTCACACAAGAAGATTGAAAAACAACTGTTTGAACTTGATCATTAATTTCTTGTAATGTATTATTTATAGTGACACTTTTCACTGGGTGGTAAAGAAATTTCTTTCCATGATAAAATTAATATTTTTCATGACACTAGTATTATTAATATTTTTATGCATAAGTAGAGGGTCATAGGCATTATGCTGCTCTGACCCATTATTTTACACAATTTATATTAGCGCCGCTATCTCTATCTGTACACGTGTGAGAGGTATAGTTTTGGGATTCTGATCAGTGTGTGTGTGTGTGTGTGTGTGTGTGTGTATGTGTATATATATATATATATATATATATATATTCAAAAGTGTAAAGAAATACATTATGAAAAATGTGTTGTACTCTGTATAAGTATTTTGTACACATTATGTGTAGATTCTCATGTTTTTATGCTTTTTTTTTTTTTTTTTTTTTTTTTTTTTTTAAGCAATTTTCAATAAGTAAATAGGTTTTACTCATAAACTTAATTGTATTGTTCGCCTGTAAAGTCCCATTGTACCGGGGGGTACAAAGGTTTCCCTTTTTTAGGGTCCTTTTTCGCTTTAAATCTAGGAGCCAGCTAAATAGTTAGGAGTCTGGTTTTTTAACTAACAAAGCTTTTTTGCTATACTGCACTACTTTAACGGACCATTGCGCAGTTAAACACTGTACACAAATGAACTGTATATCCTGTTTTTCACACACACAGAGCTTTCTTTTGATGGTATTCGATTACCACTGGGTTTTTTTTTTTTTTTTTGCGCTAAAAAAAATATATATACCAAAAAATATTACTATATATATATATATATATATATATATATATATATATATATATATATATATATATATATATATATATATAGTGTAATATATATAATATAAAAAAATTTTTTGCTGTAAAACATATTCCCCCCCCCCCAAAACAAAAGCCTTCATAAATTTAGGCAAATATGTATTCTGCTACATGTCTTTGGTAAAAAAAATATATCTAATAAGTGTATATTACTTTGTTTGGTTTGTGTGAAAATTTTATATACTAGTAATGACAGCGATCGGCGACTTATTGCGGGACTGTGCTAGTCTGGCCGGCATTCTGACATCACCAGTGTCACTAGTGATCAGTGCTAATAAAATGCAATCACTGTACAAATGACACTGGGTAGGAAGGGGTTAACATCTGGGGCAATCAAAAGTGTTAACGCTGTGCCTAGGGAGTGTAATGTAACTGCACTGTGTACTGTTTTACTTGGGGATGCACATCCCTGCTGTCAGCAGAGAATTCTTTGTTTACAACACAGATCTCTCTCCTGTCACTCGCTCCGACGATCTGCGGGTCCTAGCTATGAATAATTGGCCGGTACCCCGTGATCTGCATGTAATAAAACTGAAGACCCGGTGGGCGCGCGCCCCCTACCCAGAAATGCAGTAATTTCCTGGTGCCAACATCGAATGGGCTGACAAAAGCCCAGGTGCCAGGACGCAATTTCTAGTCACCATGGCGACCTGGGGCCTGGGATTTGTCTAGCCCTACATTGTTATTTTGTTAAAGGGCCAACTGTAATGATGTAGTTTACTTTGCAGACACCGGTGAAAGCTAAAGACACACCTGTAAGAACTCCTTTGCACGACAGTAACAAGCAAACAAATCTACTATCCAGCCAGCCTGGCACCTATTCAGAATTTAAGGTAACTGAACTGCATGCTTATCTCTATGCATATGCACTTTGGTAATATGCTTTGGTTCAGCTGACAGTAAGAAAAGCAGCCACAAGGGGGCAGTTTCATTGTGCATTAAAATTAGGGTTCTGCTATGCAGTAGTACAGTTGTGCAAGAGTTTCACGTTTACTGCTGTCTCTGGATGGCTTTAATACTGGATGTCAGACAGCGCATTGGCATGTTTAGAATACAGGTCATCCAAAATAATGTCTTGCTTTCCCACTTAAATCTGTTGTTAGAAATTGTTCTTTAACCCTTAAAAAGGAAACCTGGACAACATTTCCATTTTGACATGAAAGCTGCAGAAATGTGTGTTTTTAAAAAGCAATAGCTTTAAATGTATAGGAATGAAAAGTGAGCATTTCATATACATATCCTTATAATGGTGGAGAAAACTATTTAACCAGTGGTCTGTCAGTTGCAGCCAGCACTAAAATTAGTGTCGGCTGGTGCCATGTTACATTATTTTCTCACTTTTTGTTGTTACATGTTCCTATTCACATAGCCAAACATTTGCCGCTTACCTTTTTTTATATGCCTTTTCATGATTGTACAAGACAGACTCCTTTTAAGTCTTGACCATAGGTTATATTCTTCCACCTACGGGTGAGGACACTGGTAAACAAATGTTGTTGGGGCAGCCCATTTAACCCCTCCCACTTTCAGCAATCAGTTTTTCGCTAGTGTCCTTATGTGATGTATGGTTGCTCGCTATTGAAAGCGCGTTCTGGCTTGAAATTTTGATTTGTTTGGAAGATTGGAGACATGGGGCTGGCTTGCTTACCCCCCACACAGCAGTGTAACGTGGTGCAGGTAACTGCAGAGTACTCTACAGGTCCAGGGCAGTGGTGATCTAAATCTCAGTAGTTCCCATCCCTGTAGACACTCTCCACAGAGGAAAGGGTATGCCCTCTTAAAGTGAGTGGAGAGTTCCCACCTAGCAGGCTCTCCCTTGGAAGAAACCACTAGCCTTGTGACGCAAGTCAGGGGCTATAGGTGGGGCAGTGGCCATTTTGTAAAATCAAGGGCTATACCCTTTCCCCTGTCTAGGGAGATTTTGGCATAGCCTGTGACACTATCGGGCACACAATGGTTCATTCTGTTTGTAAAGTCTCACCCTCTGAACCTCCCGCTGACTACCAGTGCCATCTTGAGCATATTGCTCTGCTACAGCGCACTAGAACTCCAGCTGCTACCCTGCTTTAAGTTATGACCCAGGTCACTGCATCAGCCTTCACCGGGTTATCCAGCACCCATTCTGCTTTGCCTCAAGTGTCTGCACTGATTTAGGATGGAGAGTACCCCTCAGGGGGGCCTGGTTATGGTGACATCACTCACATGCATGCGGCACACAAAGTGGACCGTAAATGTGATCTGAGCTGCATATGACAGGCAGGGGGGGGGGGACACATTTATGGCAGCAGAGACCACTGTTGCAAAAAACCCTGCCTGTCAGCAGGTTTTACATTGCATGGTCTGAAATTTGCACTAGAAGTGCAGTGCGTGCCTTTGCAATTTATGGTGTGACCTGACCCTAAATCCACCTTTTTGCAAAAATAAATGAATGCACCATAATAATAAAGTGTGTGTATATCTATCTATCTATCTATCTATCTATCTTACACACACAGTATCTCACAAAAATGAGTACGCCCCTCACATGTTTGTAAAAATTTTCTTTTCTTGTGAGACCACTGAGGTAATGACACTTTGCTACAATGTAAAGTAGTGAGTGTACAGCTTGTATAACAGTGTAAGTTTGCTGTCCCCTCAAAATAACTCAACACACATCCATATGTCTAAACTGCTGGCAACAAAAGTGAGTACACCCCTAAGTGAAAATGTCCAAAGTGGGCCTCAATATTTTGTGTGGCCACCATTATTTTCCAGCACTGTCTTAACCCTCTTGGGCATGGAGTTCATCAGAGCTTCACAGGTTGCCAATGGAGTCCTCTTTCACTCCTCCTCCATGATGACATCACGGAGCTGGTGGATGTTGGAGACCTTGCGCTCCTCCACCTCTCGTTTTTGAGAATGCTCCACAGATGCTCAATAGGGTTTAGGTCTGGAGACGTGCTTGGCCAGTCCATCACCTTTACCCTCAGCTTCTTTAGCAAGGTAGTGGTCGTCTTGGAGGTATTTATGGGGTCGTTATCATGTTGAAATACTGCCCTGCGGCCCAGTCTCAGAAGGGAGGGGGTCATGCTCTGCTTCAGTATGTCACAGTACATGTTGGCATTCATGGTTCCCTCAATGAACTGTAGGTTCCCAGTGCTGGCAGCACTCGTGCAGCCCCAGACCATGACACTCCCACCACCATGCTTGACTGTAGGCAGGACACACTTGTCTTTGTACACCTCGCCTGGTTGCCACAACACATTCTTGACACCATCTGAACCAAATAAGTTTATCTTAAGTTTATCTTGATCTCATCAGACCACAGGACATGGTTCTAGTAATCCATGTCCTTAGTCTGCTTGTCTTCAGCAAACAGTTTGCGGGCTTTCTTGTGCATCATCTTTAGAAGAGGCTTCCTTCTGGGACAACAGCCATGCAGAGCAATTTGATGCAGTGTGCGGCATATGGTCTGAGCACTGGCAGGCTGACCCCCTACCTCCTCAACCTTTGCAGCAATGCTGGCAACACTCACACGTCTCTTTCCCAAAGACAACCTCTGGATATGACGCTGAGCACATGCACTCAGCTTCTTTGGTCTTCTTAGGCCTGTTCTGGGTGGAACCTGTCCTGTTAAACCGCTGTATGGTCTTGGCCACAGTGCTGCAGCTCAGTTTCGGGGTCTTGGCAATCATCTTATAGCCTAGGTCATCTTTATGTAGAGCAACTATTCTTTTTTTTCAGATCCTCAGAGAGTTCTTTGCCATAAGGTGCCATGTTAAACTTCCAGTGACCAGTATGAGGTAGAGAGAGTGATAACACCAAATTTAACACACCTGCTCCACATTCACACCTGATACCGTGTAACTCTAACGAGTCACATGACACTGGGAGGGAAAATGGCTAATTGGGCCCAATTTGGACATTTTCACTCAGGGGTGTACTCACTTTTGTTGCCAGCAGTTTAGATATTAATGGCTGTGCGTTGAGTTATTTTGAGTGGACAGTAAATTTACACTGTTATACAAGTTGTACACTCACTACTTTACATTGTAGCAAAGTGTAATTTCTTCAGTGTTGTCACGTGAAAAGATATAATTAAAGTACAAAAATGTGAGGGGTATACTCGTATGAGATGTACAGTGGGGACGGAAAGTTTTCAGACCCCCTTAAATGTTTCACTCTGTTATATTGCAGCCATTTGCTAAAATCATTTAACTTCATTTTTTTTTCCTCATTAATGTACACACAGCACCCCATACTGACAGAAAAACACAGAATTGTTGACATTTTTGCAGATTTATTAAAAAAGAAAAACTGAAATATCACATGGTCCTAAGTATTCAGACCCTTTGCTCAGTATTTAGTAGAAGCACCCTTTTGATCTAATACAGCCATGAGTCTTTTTGGGAAAGATGCAACAAGTTATTCACACCTGGATTTGGGGATCCTCTGCCATTCCTCCTTGCAGATCCTCCAGTTCTGTCAGGTTGGATGGTAAACGTTGGTGGACAGCCATTTTTAGGTCTCTCCAGAGATGCTCAATTGGGTTTAAGTCAGGGCTCTGGCTGGGCCATTCAAGAACAGACAGGGAGTTGTTGTGAAGCCACTCCTTCGTTATTTTAGCTGTGTGCTTAGGGTCATTGTCTTGTTGGAAGGTAAACCTTCGGCCCAGTCTGAGGTCCTGAGCACTCTGGAGAAGGTTTTTGTCCAGGATATCCCTGTACTTGGCCACATTCATCTTTCCCTCGATTGCAACCAGTCGTCCTGTCCCTGTAGCTGAAAAACACCCCCACAGCATGATGCTGCCACCACCATGCTTCACTGTTGGGACTGTATTGGATAGGTGATGAGCAGTGCCTGGTTTTCTCTACACATACCGCTTAGAATTAAGGACAAAAAGTTCTATCTTGGTCTCATCAGACCTGAGAATCTTATTTCTCATTATCTTGGAGTCCTTCAGGTGTGTGTGTTGTTGTGTTTTTTTTTTTTTTTTTTTTGTTTGTTTTTTTTTTTAAGCAAACTCCATGCGGGCTTTCATGTGTCTTGCACTGAGGAGAGGCTTCCATTGGGACACTCTGCCATAAAGCCCCGACTGGTGGAGGGCTGCAGTGATTGTTGACTTTCTACAACTCCCATCTCCCGACTGCTTCTCTGGAGCTCAGCCACAGTGATCTTTGGGTTCTTCTTTACCTCTCTTACCAAGGCTCTTCTCCCCCGATATCTAAGTTTGGCTGGACGGCCAGCTCGCTCTAGGAAGGGTTCCATTTAAGGATTATGGAGGCCACTGTGCTCTTAGGAATCTTAAGTGCGGCATAAATTTTTTTGTAACCTTGGCCAGATCTGTGCCTTGCCACAATTCTGTCTCTGAGCTCTTCAGGCAGTTCCTTTTGACCTCATGATTCTCATTTGCTCTGACATGCACTGTGAGCTGTAAGGTCTTATATAGACAGGTGTGTGGCTTTCCTCATCAAGTCCAATCAGTATAATCAAACACAGCTGGACTCAAATGAAGGTGTAGAACCATATCAAGGATGATCAGAAGAAATGGACAGCACCCGAGTTAAATATGAGTGTCACAACAAAGGGTCTGAATACTTAGGACCATGTGATATTTCAGTTTTTCTTTTTTAATAAATCTGCAAAAATGTCAACAATTCTGTGTTTTTCTGTTAATACGGGGTGCTGTGTGTACATTGAGGAAAAAAAATGAAGCTAAATGATTTTAGCAAATGGCTGCAATATAACAGAGTGAAAAATTTAAGGGGGTTTGAATACTTCCCGTCCCCACTGTATATGTATGTATATGTGTGTGTGTAATATATTATAGTATGTATATGTGTGTGTGTGTGTGTGTGTGTGTGTGTGTGTGTGTGTATATATATATATATATGTGTGTGTGTGTGTGTGTGTATGTGTGTGTGTGTGTGTGTGTGTGTGTGTGTGTGTGTGTGTATATATATATATATATATATATATATATATATATATATATATATATATATATATATATATATATATATATATATATATATATATATATATATATATATATATATATAAATTTGCCATCCGGCTGCATTCCCGTAGAAATTATGAACTTCGCCTGTTGGACCTCACACAGAAAAATATGTTGTATGCTTTCCAAAAAATGTTTGAGCATGGCAACAAGGCGGGGTGCTTATTAGCCTACTTGATGCCTCTGGACCATTCCCCTACTTCTATTCCCCGTATTCGTACATCTCCAGATACTATTGCTGATGCCCCCTATGAAATCCTGGATGCTTTCTTGTCCTTCTACACTCAGTTATATTCTTTTAACTGTACAACATGATGATGCCCTATTGTCTCATTTAGCGGATATATCTCTCCCCACAGTAACTTAAAAAAGTAGTGATGCGCTGGATGAACCTCTTTCCAACGAGGAAATAGAACTAGCTATTACACAAATGCTATTGCATAAGACTCTGGGACCTGATGAATACCCCACTGAGGTGGTATAATAAGTTCAAACATCTGTTGAGCCCCTGTCTTCTGCGTACCCTAACCACGGCCTTGGAAGCTGGCATCCTTCCTTCCCTCCATGCGGGAGGCTTTGGTTGTCCTTATCCTTAAGCCACGCAAGGACCCACTGGATTGCGACTCTTACAGGTTTATTTCATTAATGTGGATACAAAAATACTGGTGAAGGCAATAGCCAATCGTCTAAATTAAAATAGTTCCTTCTTTGGTGCAGAATGACCAGAGGGGTTTCATCCCTGGCCATTCCACAAGAATGAACATACGTAGGCTCTTCCAAAATTGTCAATATCCTTATGGCCACGCCTCTACCCGTGTCATTGTGTCACTAAATGTATCCCTAGACACTTGTAGAGGCACTAGATGGTGTAGAATGGCCTTACTTACTCAAAGTTTTGCAGCTCTATGGACTTGGTCCTCGGCTGATCGCCTGGATACGACACCTGTACACTGAGATGGTCGCTAGGGTTTGATTTAATAATGATGTCTCTCCAACATTCTCCATCTTTAGAAGAACACAACAGGGCTGTCCTCTATCTCCACTCCACTCCTCTTTGCATTGGCCATTGAACCCTTAGCTATCCGCAGATGCTCTTCATCATCCATTCAGGGCCTTACTATTGGCACTATAGAGGAGCGAGTCTCATATGCCAATGATACCCTCGTATATTTAGCTGACCCCTCTACTTCATTGTGTTCCCTGCTACAAGAAATGGAGGATTTTGGCAGGCTTCCGAATCAACTGGTCTAAGTCCAGTCTCTTTCCATTAGATCTAGGGCAGAACAGGTGATAGATCTAGGTTCAACAGGTGATACATCCGAGTTCTCAACTCCAAGTGGTTCATTCCTTCCGTTATTTGGGAGTGGTGGTACAGCTGCCTTTTGAGCTCCCTACATAGCTAACAACTTGTGCCCTGTTTTCACCCAACTTCAGCAGCGCATAGGCCAATGAATGAATCTTACCTTTGATCTTATGAGCAACCTATTTAAAAATGATTTTCCTTCCAAAACTTTTATATGTAATGGCTAATGCTCCTTGCAGAATCCCCAAATCACTTTTTAAACTGATTCCCTATGCACGGGTTTCCTCTAAAATGGCCCTAGATGTTCTGAAATTACCATCTCACCTGGCTGAACTGGCTTGCCCAAATTTTTATCTATATTACTTAGGGTTAATTTACTAAAGGCAAATCCACTTTGCACTTCCAAGTGCACTTGTAGTGCAGTCGCTGTAGATCTGAGGGGAAGATCTAAAATGAGGAGAAGCTCTGCTGATTTTATCATCCATGTCCCCCTCAGGTCTACAGCGAATACACTTGTATTGGAAAGTGGATTTGCCTTTAGTAAATAAACCCCCCAGCCCTCAGTTGGTTGTGGTGCTCGATTGGCTATACCCCTCTCCGCATAATGCCTGTACCACTACTGAAGCCGCTGTAGTCACCTCTCTGGAAACTTTACATATTCTATATTGGAGGCAGATACCTACCTGCCCAGGAGTGGCAATGCTATGTACTACGTTGTCTTTATTTATCACCCTAGTGACCTGTTTCTCTAGGGATACCTGCACTGCCTCTCCATAATACGCTTTGTATAACCCCATGTTAAATGAATTTCTCACGATCCCTAATCCACAGTATTGGATTGTTAGAGGCGTTAAATATCTTTTGTCACTTAAGGCCCTGCTCAGTATATAAGTCCTTTACCCAGCTGAGGGAGGACTTTGATCTTCCTCCCTCTTCTTCTTTGTTTTTTTATTTTCAGCTTCAGGATGCCTTGGGAGCGCAATTTGGCTCAGTCTCACTCCTGTTACAGATGGCCCCATTGGTGGTTTCTGGGCTTCTAAGTAGTTTCTCCAATCTAATCTCTGACGACTAAAATACTCTAATGGCTGATTCTAATCCTAGATTTGTGGATGCACAGGCCTGTTGGTCCGACATGAGTATCCAGCTCTCCGATGAGGACTGGACTGAATTCACAGATAATTATAAAAGTTCCGTTTTAGCTTCTAGAGATATACAAATAAAAATATTTAATTAGAGTCGCCTTACCCCTTCTAGAATGTGTAAGATTAGATTACGCACTACCCCTGAATGCTTTAGAGGTTGATGGCATGAATACAGCTGATTTCATGCATTGCTTTTGGTCCTGCCCAATTGTTTTCTCATTTTAGTCAGAAGTTGATTCGTTTTTATCCACTCTTCTATGGATACCTAACATTTTTACATCCTAAAAACTGTTTTATTGGATATTTTTGGTGAATTGTCACTTTCTACGCGTATTAAAAGATTAAATACTGTAGCATACTGTACTTTTTCGCCAAAAAAGACTATTCTCCTGAGCTGCACACAAAAAGAGAGACAAGTAGCGCAGGTTACATAGTTCAGAGTATATCTCAATGTTGTCAGAAAAATGTCCTTTTGAGCAATGCGCTCTCTGTGAAATGCGAACAGTCTATGAGTAGGGCAGCCTTTAGAAGGGAGGTGAAGCCGCTCCAAGTATGCAAAGAAAAAAACAAAAAAGGCGCCTCATAGTAAACTGTGTATTTAATGGTATAATTACATTAAAAGCACTCACATTTAAAACTTAGTTAGTCCGGCATGGGGAGCCTCAGTATAGGCATACGGGATTGCGTTCTCCTGTGTCACACAGTCTGGTTCCTGTCTTGTTGCCGGCTGGTCTGTTTGGCGTAAGCTTCCGGGATCAGTGATTATCCAGAACGAGGCTTGGACATCGCCGAGCAGTCAATTGGGAGGCTGGGACGCTGGAACGCACATCCAATGTATGGAGTCCTATTCTCCTGAGATGGAAAGGGACTTCTCGACCCTTTATAAATACTTGGCTTCAATTTATCAATAATAGCTTAGCCCTGTATAAGCTTACTTTCGAGCTCCGACGACAACCCCATCTTTTTGACAAATTGTGGCATAGGGCTGCAACTAACGATTATTTTCATAATCGATTAGTTGGCTGAGTGTTTCGATTTAATCGGATAATAACCTTAAGTGTGGTGTATAATATAATATGTAAAGCTTAAAAAAAAAATGCTAATTATTCTTAAACATCTATATGCAGTGGTAAATATAAATAACCAGCTATATGTATGGAGAGCTAAATTTTTAATCCACTCTGAGAATAACAGACAGAACAGATATACTGTATATACTATTGTGGATTTTCAGACAGAACTATAACATATATTATATAAAATTTTAAGAACATTTTTTAATCGTTAGTGGGGTTAAATCGACGTTTGTTTTCGACGACAGTGATGGGGGTATTCAAAGGAGCAGAATAGAAAACTTCTTGGTGAGAGGAATTTTCTGACAGTGTATGTGGTTTTCGTTCAGAAATTACATTGATTAAAAACAATGTTAAAAGCAAGTGAAATTTTCAAAACACATTCTTTCATTCAGCGAATGTACAAAGATTTTTCGTATGAATAGTCTCATCCAAAAATTGATAGGTGTATGGCCAGCATAAGGTCTGGTTCACACCTCCAGCTTTTGATCCATTTCTGCAGTGCTTTTTGCTGTGCGTTTTTTGCACGCGCGATTTGCGTTTTGCTTTTTTATGGTTTTTTTGGTCAGTTTGTTGAGCAGATTAAAAACTGCAAATTGCAGCAACAATGCACTAAATGTTTTTCTGCAGCTTCTTCATTGAAGGCTTTTGAACCAAACAAGCAAAAAAGCACCGTTCTTGTGTTGAAAAAGTCCTTGACCTTTTCCAAATACGCAGCGGCTGAAAAAAAGCATAGATGTGAATGTGTCTCATAAGAAACCATGTTAAATGAACTGTAGTGTGTTTCTGCAAAAAGCACCAAAAAAAAAGTATAGATGTGACCCCAAGATGTTTAGTTGCAGCAGCATGCTTTTTTTTTTTTATTCACCTGTTGTAATGCGGTTAAACTAAAAACTAAAATTAGCCCTTTATAGTTAGTACAAAAAAAGCAGATAATCACTACTATAAGGGGTTAATTTATTCTGTGAGACAGTGAAAGTAATTATATATATCTTGTAGTGTGTGTGTGTATATCTATCTATCACTATCCACCCAGAAGTAGGATATATGGGCATTTGACTCCTAGTTAAGACATGAGGGGAGATTTTAAATGTTTTATATTTAAAGTAGTACTAAAAGCTGATACTATATTTTTTTTTTTTTTTTTTTTTTAAGATCAGTTTAAATGTAATGCACAATACTGGTAAAAGTTTACCTTAAATGTAATTGTAATGCCTTCTATTACCTCCAGTCTATCAGCCTCCACCTTCTCTGGATTCAGATACTGATCTTCCCTACACCGTGATTTTAAAGTAATTTTTTTTTTTTTTTTTTTTTTTCTTAAACCACGTGTCATACTTACTTGCTCTGTGTAATGGTTTTGCACAGAGCAGCCCCAATTCTCCAGTTCTGGGGTCCCCCACCGACACTTCTGGCTCCTCCTGCCTATAGAGTGCCCCTACAGCAAGGTTAAAAAAAAAAAAAAAACTTCTGCCTTTTTAGAACCACTCACTTCCTGCCCAGGACTACATGTCCCATGATGCATTGCTTCTCACACATTCACAAGTTCTCAGGCACTTACTGACATGTATGGACTGTGTACAGAGCTGTATGTGTGCTTCACTGTATCTCCTGATATGTAAACAAATAATGCATTCTGTATGCAGGCCAACTAATCGGCTGGCCGATTAATCGATTATGAAAATAGTTGACAACTATTTTCATAATCGATTAGCTGTTGATTCATCGATTAGTAGTTTCAGCCCTAGATGGGTGTCTAGCCCTCCTTACTTTAGTGTCCTCGGGCCCAGGAGACTAGTCTACACTACTGACTTCTTCTTTCGCACACATATATATGAGTTCATGTTTACTGTTGCTTATCTGCTGACCGAACAGTTTAAATGTTAAAATTGTAGATTTCTCTTCTGTAAGTACATTCCTTATGTGACTTGGGATGTACAGTCTGGTTGCGAACTAATATTGTCTGTTTTTGTAAAACTCTTAATAAACATATCTAAAAAAAATAAAAATTAAATCCTGCCTGTCTGCCCATTTTCATTTTGGACACTAAAATTACACTTCAAGTTTCTAAATGTTCAATCTGAACCGCCTTTTTGATTACACTTTAATGTGTAGGACAAATGGACTTGAAATGCTCATTTGGACTTGCTCCTAAGGCCAGACTCATCCCTAATGTGGTCAATTTCCAATTCGGTATTAGACTTGGGGAAACCCTTACTTCCACAGTTGTGAATAGTTCTCACAATAATGCAGACTATTGGGCTGGGGAGTAGTCCTGAACACTCTCAGTACAGGGGATTTGGCCATTGCTAGAAGCTCCCCTTCCAACAAATTCTGGAACTTGGGGAATTTGATTGTCCTTAAATGCTGGATTCCTCTGTTGTGAGGACACCTGACAAGAATGCAGCCAGACAATGCCATGACTTATATCAGTCATCAATGAGGCACCAGAAGTCATGCCTCTCCAAGCAAAGACCCTGTAGGGCAGAACTTCACATTCCAGCCCGGTCTGCCATCCACATCCTAGGCATGGAAAATTTCTCAGTCAGCATCTGAATTTGGGGGGGGGGGGGGGGGAGTGTACAATGGGCCTTTTCAAGCTGTTTGCCGTAGATGGGACATCGGGTGTGGACCTCCAGGTGTCTAGATTCTGCAACTGACTGGACAGGTTTTTCACCAGGTCAAGGGACTCTCGGGCCCTCACAGTGAACATAGTAATGATACCATGAGATCAGTTCAAGCTTATTTAGGTCTTTCTGGCAGGGTCAAGGAGGCCATCCTGGTGATCTTGTTGCTATAAATTGTCTGAGGTGTTCCAATATACTCAAGCTCTGAGCAGAAGCTTTGTGGGCTCTTTCGCATTGTCCAGACCTCCCCTCCCAGGCCTCTGTGTTCCATCCTGCTTCTCGGTTGCTGCAGTTAACAGCATAGCTGTTGAAGTCACGGCCCTGAGGGATGGGAGCCTTTTGGATTCAAGGATATTGTCCTTCCTTCCTTTGTCCTGCTCCGAAGCATCCTAAGGAAGCTTCTCTTCACTGTCTGGACTTGGTGCACGCCGTGTGCATTTTCCCTCTCATTTACTGCAACATTTAGGATGATGAATTCTGTTTTCTGGTGGTTCCTGCAAGGTTTCCCTGCCTCTACCACCACCATTACTAGGAGGATCAGAGAACTTACTGTTAAAACACAAGTTGTGCTAAAACTAAAAACCGAAAAATCAGCACAAAGGGCATAAGTTAGTCATTTAGAATGGGGTTCCTCTTTTATGTTAAAGCACATTCTACACTGTTAAGTTTGCCAAACATGGATCGAAATTTGTTTGCTTCAGCAGGAACCAGCAGAGGGTAGCTACATATAACCCAGGCATCATCATTTAAAAAAAAAACCCTGTGTCCTGTACTGTACTCCAGGAAATAGCTTTTACTGGCAAGACCAAAATCATATTTTTGTTTAATTGATGAGAATGGTGCAGCAATATAGTAACTGGATTAGGGACTTTTTTATACTGCTTTTTTTTTTTTTTTTTTTTAAAGCGGAACTTCTAATTTAACTATTTTTAATACTGATAGTCTTGATAAATATATGGGAAGGTAGAATATGTTTACTTGGCCTAGGCACCCCACTAGTCCTACAAGGACATTTTTTTTTTTCTCCCTCTGGAGGAGGGTTTTTCTCAGCGAAGCATGTGTTCATGCCTGAGCCAATGACAAATGGCTTCCAGGAAGTAAATGCTACATAAATCATTCGCCCTTACTCAGGATGGCCATGGCAAGGAATGCTAGGTGGGGTGTTTTTCAAAAGTAATTTCTCAACAAAAAAAAGCATGGAGACTCCGATGGATGAGTGAGTTAGCTTTGAATATTAAAAATTAATGAAATGGCGTTTTCGGTTGGTGCTCAGATACAATTAAGTTCCTTTTTAAAATATTATAGACGCAAATTGTTTTTGGTTATTGTGATGTTTAAATTGGGTAGGCATTTGATATATTCCTGTTTCTATTTAGTCTATTGCATATTTATTTTAACTGTGTTTTTTTTTTTTTTTTAAATAGGAAGAAATCTCTAAGAAGTCTTTCAGTAAGGATGCCATCTTTAATTCCACAGTAAATGAGAACTTGTAATTTTTTTATATTGCTACAGGAAGGTTCTTCATGCACTCAATAAATTATAGCCTGTAATGCAGGCATTATTTTATTAAGATGGACTTCTCAGTTTACACAACCATTTTGTGAATTTGCCAAACATATATATGTAGATGCAAGCCCAGGTTTTGCTAATTGTCCACCATTAAAATGGTTGTTTTTTTTTTTTTCCTAAGAAGACATCTGAACTTTCAGTGGAAACATTTTTTGTACAAAGGTCAACATTTTGTAGCCAGTCAATATTGTATATATGATCTTTTTAACCCGCTTTCCTTTTTTTTATTATGGCCTTACTGAATTGACTTTTTTTTGTGTACATAGAGGATGTGTTTATGCAAAGATGCAACTACTTTTAATACTGTACTATATGAAATGGGCAGTATTTTATTTAGTGTATATGAAATAAAGAGAAAAACGAATGTGTTACCCATGTTATTCCATCATTGCCATTTATAAATGAAATGGCATCGCTTTTTCTTTTTTCTTTTTCTGAAGCTCCACATTTTTTTAATATTGTGTGCGTGTGTAGCCAAATTTGCAACAGAGCCTTCTATTGATCTCATTTTGTTTATCCCCTGCCTTTGTCTTAGGGCAGTGATATTCTGTATTTGGAAAAGACCTTGAAATGGGTCTACTCAAATAATTAATATGCTTTTTTTCCTGGAAACCACATGTTGAGACACAGAACAAGGGCACTTTAATATTTTGGGGTTTTAGTATAGCGGCACAACCACTGTAAAAATTGGTCAGTATGTCAGTGATAGCCTTGTATACATTCAACCTAATAAGATGAACACATACATCTGAAATCCTAGAGGCTTTTTTTTTTTTTTTTTTAGGTAAAACAAGGTATACATTTAGTCTTTGAAATGCATTTTAAGGGGCCTCTAAATGTTAGATGACAGTGTTGAGTTGGGCAGTGATCAAGTGTCTGTTGAGCAGTGCAGATGTATTAACTCTTGACTCTTCATAGAAGACCTAATGAGACAAATGCAATAATGTCTGTGGTTCAGCTTAAAGTGGAGCTCCAGGGAAACCAAAATACATATACACAGTTTAAATTGCAAAAGGATTAATTTTCATTCATTTAATCATTCATTCCTGTGATTCACTCATCTAAACCAGAAGGTTCCTGGTTCAGCCTTAATACTTGCTATGTTACCTCCCTTGCTTATTGGACAGAGGCAATGATGCTTTTTATGTTTGTCTATTGAGAAGCTTAGAATTGAACAGGTAGCTTCACTTTTGAAAACAAGGAAATCAAACATTCACATGTATATTTGATCATTAGCCTGGAGAGTCACTCTAAAGCAAGCCTGAAAGTGAAGTTCTAGTCAAAAATTTAAATCTCCCTATGCTTTTTTTTTTTTTTACCGAATAACTCATTAATGTTCATATTTAAACATAAGTTGTTGGCGCTTCACTTATTCCCTATTTAATTAGATATGTGCAATGACTTATCTTACTACGCACAAGGAGAGATATGTGATGTCGTTATCCCACCAGCATGTGTTTGAATTTACGCTAGTTGGCAAGAGAACTGTAGTCCCAGGGGGCAGTAGTCCACATCCAGCTGTAACTTTAGAGCGCCTGAATTTCACACCCACCACCTCCACAGCTATGTCTGTACTACAGAGGATTTGTGGTCATGCAACCACATAAACGTTTTAAAAACAAAGTATTTACTGATTTTTCATGTTTTTAACATTGTAACCTAAATAACCATGCTGTCGGTGACCTTGGCCTGTTTTGAGAGGTTAGCATTTACAACGACTTACTATGTCTAATCAAGTACTGTGAGAACAGAAGTAGGTACCTCAGTATTCGCACATTAGGTACCTGGGTGCTTTGAAATAAAATTGCAGGGACTGTCCTGCTTTTTCCCATTTATTCTAAGCCTCACTAGTGGCCTGTTGTGTTAGTCAGCCTTACTGGCCAGCAGTAAGGCGTGAAAGACCGGAATAGGGTGGGACCAGGCTTGTGAATCCAGGAAGTGAGTGCAATAGTATTTTGAAAGCTTTAAATTCCAGGTTTTAAAAGCGATGTATAAATGCCCTTGTTTGCCTTCAAGTCCTCTTGATTTCAAATTATAAGCCTCAATGAAAATAATGCAAATATCTGAATTTGTTAAAACAATGAATTGATATCTCAAAAGTTAAGTTTGAAGACCTCAAACATATATTTTCCAAGTTCTGTTAGGTATTGCCACAGTGGTAAATTCTTAGGAGCTTATTGGTGTCACTCACTTTATGGAACACTGCCCATTGAGCATTAAGTACTGTACCTTCTTTATTGCCATTTTAAATTTTGGTATTTTATAGTTCTGATTTGTGATTTTCGGCTTCTGTGATCAAAGTGGCTTCTGAGCAGTATCTATAGCCTTTTGGATTAAGCTGAGCATGAACTCTTGGGATATTCTTACTGTACATGTGTCCTAAGTTTAGGAAGCATGAAATTGTGTTTTTGCCAAGAATGATATTGCTGTAGAGTATATCCTACCAGGCCACAGTGCCTTCTCAGTCTTTTATCCTTTTATGTGTGCAATCTAAGACATAAAACTGTTGCCAGCCACTGCTGTGTAGAACAGTACTGAAATTGAAAGCCGTATCTAAATGTATTTTGTACATAAAGGTTTTTCAAAGTCTAAAACTGTCTAATGCATGTGTGTACATATCTTTCTACAAGTAATTGTTTGTCCAGAGCTGAGTATTTTGTGTGTTTTAAATGTTTCTCTTAGAATATTTTATTGATTTTCTGTCTGTAGTTTAATTAAAGTGTATATTTGTTCATATTTTCTGGTCAGTCATTTTTTTTTTTTCCATATATTTGAACTCCAGTTTTCAGCAAACTTTTTATATTCCCCACCCCCTGCTTTTCTTCTCCAGCATGCCCTTTTATTCCTGCATTTGTCTGAGGCTTTATGTCCTAAAACTGGAGTAACCATCCTTACTTTCCATCCTGCTATGAACTGGTAGGTGAGAGAAGTCAGGTGGAGCCAGATATGAGGCCTTTCCAAGCTAATATACACAGCTGTGCTTTACATGTGTTTGTAGCCAAAATTACATCATAAGGCCCTAGTCTACACTTCTCTTATTCATTCATGGCTAATATTGTTGGCACCCCAGAAATTTTTCCAGAAAATCAAGTATTTCTCACAGAAAAGTATTGCAGTAACACATGTTTTGCTATACACATGTTTATTCCTTTTGTGTGTATTGGAACAAAACAAAAAAAGGAGGAAAAAAAAAGCAAATTGGACATAATGTCACACAACTCCAAAAATGGGTTGGTCAAAAATCTTGGCACCCTTAACTTAGTTTTTGGTTGCACACCCTTTGGAAAAAAATAACTGAAATCAGTCGCTTCCTATAACCATCAACAAGCTTCTTACACCTCTCACCCAGAATTTTGGACCACTCATCCTTTGCAAACTGCTCCAGGTCTCTTATTGGAAGGGCGCTTTTTCCCAACAGCAATTTTAAGATCTCTCCACAGGTGTTCAATGGTATTTTGATCTGGACTCATTGCTGGCCACTTTAGAACTCTCCAGCGCTTTGTTGCCATCCATTTCTGGGTGCATTTTGACATATGTTTGGGGTCATTGTCCTGCTGGAAGACCTAAGATCTCTATGACACTTGGCTCTACAGTGCAACCCAAAATCCTTTGGTAATCCTCAGATTTCATGATATCTTGCACACATTCAAGGCACCCAGTGCCAGAGGCAGCAAAACAACCCCAAAACATCATTGAACCTCCACCATATTTCACTGTAGATACTGTGTTCTTTTCTTTGTAGGCCTCATTCTGTTTTCGGTAAACCATAGAATGATGTGCTTTACCAAAAAGCTCTATCTTGGTCTCATCTGTCCACAAGACGTTTTCCCAGAAGGATTTTGGCTTACTCAAGTACATTTTGGCAAACTGTAGTCTTGCTTTTTTATGTCTCTGTGTCAGCAGTGGGGTCCTCCTGGGTCTCCTGCCATAGCGTTTCATTTCATTTAAATGTCAGCGGATAGTTTGCACTGACACTGATGCTCCTTGAGCCTGCAGGACAGCTTAAATTTCTTTGGAACTTGTTTGGGGCCGCTTATCCACCATCCCGACTATCCTGCGTTGCAACCTTGCATCAATTTTTCTCTTCCATCCACGCCCAGAGAGATTAGCTACAGTGCCATGGGTTGCAAACTTCTTGATAATGTTTAAGTAATCCTAAGAAGCCGCGCTTCAGGACAGGTATATATGGTAAAAGAACAGGTTGCTGCCTCCCTTACGCAAAGCACTCACAAGGAATACCCTGCCACTAATAAATGCTATAAACCTATGGGAAAAAACGGCGCTACCTGAAAACCTGTTTGCTAAGCATATACAGGAAACATCAAGAAGATGTTTTTTGTACCTTCCTCATACACCAAACTCGTTTTTGTCTCCTCAATGATGTATGCAGAGGGATTAATTTGGGTTAATGGTACTTGATATAAAGGAGTAGAAGACATCCTAATTTTCCTTATGCTACAGATATCTATACATATGGCAATGGAACTAGTATAACCTGTAAATAGAGTGGTATATAGTGTGTAGGTAAATAGCTGAAGGGAAATACTATATGATATTGGTAAGCAAGCTGCCAGTGTTAGCCCCAGGGGACGTAACCGTCACTAGTAATCAAAAATTGCATATGGTGCAATCCAGCTAGAAACACACACTCTATATTACAGTCTATGTATTCTGATGGTGTATGCAAATTTCTAAATATACAATTATATCATCCATATGTATGCATACATCAGTAAAAAATGCTTCACAGTTCATATGTTAGAATCCAGATCCAGTATATATTGCAACAGTAGGTCACAGTACATGCAATAGTCCCATGCGTTTTCCACTACAGCGAGGTGACTTTTGTGCTACCCCTTCAAAATGCCTACTCACCGACTCCTGGAACCCCTACAGGGGTATTGGGCCTGTAATGATAGAATGGACTCCACTGCTCTCTGTTGCTTCTCATGGGTACCTCCAAGTGGATAAAGTTGCAGCAATACCCTCAGGCATCGAAAATATAAAAGGAGAGGGCTTCCATAGTGTGATAGAGTACAAAACCGCTTTTATTTAAAACCAAAATTTAAAAACAAAGCGATCAAAAACGGAGTAACCCGCTGGGATAGGAAAAAGACCGGGACAGGCTTTGATAGATATAAACAGAGTCACCAACGCATGTATCGAAGTGGGGGATGTGACAGCTGAGCGCTGCACCTACGTACCACCCACTCGTCTGCAGGGAAGTGACGGAGTATGCGTAGTTCCGCCGTGCGCGCTTCGTCACTTGACGTCCTCAGCGACGGTACTACGCTACTGCGCACTAGGAATTTTATCAGGGGATCGTTCGGATCTAACCCGCCCCTCGGGATGTGGGCACCAATACCAAACATGTATCCCTAGGGGGCGGATGCGCATAGATTTCAGATGTCAAGAGGTGGAAACATTCATCACCCGGACCAAATTTGGATTGCTGTGTGAACAGTCATTACAGACCTGATATGTTTTACATCACTGTAAGTCAAATCTCTCAAAGTCCAAAAATACAATAAGAACATTGTGGCAACATTACTGTCATTTCAAGATTACATATTGGGAACACAGCAATAGAATATCAGCATTAAGGTATTCAAATTCACCTATCATTCTGTACGAATGGTCGGGTAGTTTTAAAATTATATTTACCATATTGGCAAAAAAATATATATAAAGAAATGAATAATAAGAATATATAATAAAATTATATATATATTAAGAAAATGTTCCGAATGTGTTGATGCCCATACATACAGGACATGTACCCCCAGTGTTTGTCATTCAAAGGAAAAACACCAGCACAAATAATGGAAGGAGAGGTCCTTTGTGTAGTACCTTTGCAATTCTTTGTCCATGTGTCATATCCACCTACAGAACACCAGTTAAGGAGGGGATATTTATAAGCTACATGTTCACGTGCATATACCATACCAGCCTAACCCTCCACTAATCTCAAAGCGGCCAAGAGAGGGGTGGGGGTCCTGTCTATATGGGTACCTATAAAAGCTACATAGTTTGAAGACATGTTATAGATGCATTGAGCTTAGATGTACAAGTGAAATACATCCACGTATGTCATCTGGTTTTTCCCTTACAATCATATTAGTGGCAAGTGCTCAGAAATTGGGGCCATCATTTATAAAGTGGTGGACACCATAAGTGTTCTAGTGTTGTTTTAACAAAATTTATGTGTGCAGGGGTGTGAATGTAATTGTATGAGTCAGTAAATGTGAAATATTTTGTAGACTGAACTCTGTGATAATATAGTACTGATAATGATCCATATATATTATAGATAAAGCTCTAGGAGGCCTACTTAGGCTCCATATTGATCAATACTAAGTGCTCAATATACTATACATTATGGAATTACGCAATTAGGGAATGTGACATCAGCCAATAAGCTAGAAATTTACAGTGATTATGAGGACTAAATCACACCTGATGTTAAGTGTCCAGGAAACATAAGGTCTCCAGTAGAACTTCAGCATGGGGTCATCCCATTGTTCCGGGAGTGTGGGATGTATAGACCACTTCATGGGTTGGCTATAAAACAGTTGAGGTCTATATCTAGGTTGAGGCCCCTAGGAGCTAGGGACCCCAACATATATATCCAAGCTGTCTCATTTTGCGAAATGAGGGTGGTTTTATTACCTCCCCTCCAGTGTTCTTTAATAGTCAATACCATAAAAAATTAGACCTGCTGGGTCTCTATTATGCACCTGGTCGAAGTGGCGTGACAAGTTATGTTTAGGGAATCCCTTTCTTATATTCTTAATATGCTCCCGTATCCTTACATATAGGGGCCGTGTAGTTCTCCCCACATACTGGAGGTGACAAGGACATTCTATGACATATGTCACATGGGTACTATGGCACGCGATTAGGTTTTTGATCTTATATTCTTTATGGTCAACCTTGGATCTGAACGTTTCTTTTTTGCGGGGCTGCTTTTTTGCTAACCCTACAGGGTAGACATTTTTTACACTTATAAAAACCTTTGAAATTTGGAAAAATCTGTATCTGCTTGGGGGGATTTATGACGTTATGGACCAGATGGTCACGGTGGTTGGGAGCTTTCCTGTAGATGAAATTTGGTTTACTCGGCAATATCTTAGCTAACACTCTATCTTCCCTAAGGATAGGCCAGTATTTCTTGAGGATATGCTCTAAATTTTTATATTGGCTATTATAACCTGTTATGAAAGCTGTATCCATTGGTTTATTCTTATTTCCGTTTTTACTAAACAGGTTATTTCTGTTCATACCTGCTACATCAGCTTTTACCTGTCTCAACCTTTCCATATTGTAGCCTTTTTCATAGAATTGTTCAATCAGCCTATCTGCTTGCATTAGGAAATCCTCCATGGTGTCACAATTTCTCCGTAGTCTTAATAGCTGTCCTTTTGGAATATTTTCTTTCCATTGTGGGTGGTGGCAGCTGGTAATGGGTATGTAGCCATTTTTATCCGTAGCCTTGAAGTAGGTTTTTGTATATAGTTTATCTTCATTTTTGAAAATCTCCAAATTCAGATACTCAATTTTTTGATGGCTCCATTTACCCGTAAAGGTCAGGCCATATCTGTTGGTATTTAAATCTTCGAGAAATTCTTCAAACTCCACAGATGTACCTTCCCAGATTATGAAAAGGTCGTCAATATATCTCTGGTAGAATTTGAGTTGGGGGATGTTTCTTGCATATAGATATTCCTCTTCCCACATATTCATTAGCGGGTTTGCTACGCTTGGTGCATAGCGTGAAGCTCGAAGATTTAAATACCAAAAAAAAAAAAAAAAAAGGGAATAAACATGTGTATAGCAAAACATGTGTTACTGCAATACTTTTCTGTGAGAAATACTTGATTTTCTGGAAAAAATTCTGGGGTGCCAACAATTTCGGCGATGACTATGTTCTTTGTGCTCTAATATGTAAGTGGATAATATAGCAGACATTCCCACCCTGTTGCTCCACACGTAGGCTGCATGTGGTCCACCATGTCCTGGGTTGGGCTTGCCACCTGTTGGGTGCCTGTTGACTCTGCAGAGCTACAGCAGGGTGCAGAGCTCAAACTCAATGCATTTTTGCACCAAGCACTGAAATTGACCGTGCGGTCAGTCGGAGTTATTGGAGAGTCGATGGCATTATCGAGTAAGATTACATTTTGCTGCCACTGCACTGGGTGAAGGGTAGGGGGTGCAGTGGCAGCAAAATGTAATCTTACTCGATAATGCCATCGTCTCTTCAATAACTCTGACTGACCGCACGGTCAGTTTCAGTGCTTGGTGCAAAAATGCATTGAGTTTGAGCTCTGCACCCCCTGAAAGCACTGCTCTTTTTCAGTCTTTATTTTAGGGCCTCCATGATGGCTCAGAGCGATACCAATTGGGCATGTGTTGGCACAATCTGAATAGCTCTTATCTGTCCCGGAAGCCCTAAGGAAAATCTGGGAAGAAGATGGGGGCTTTTAAATCCCAGGACTGCTGCGTAGGTAGTGATTAGCTCTTCTACCGCGGAGGTAAATGCAGTTGGAACCAAGGTGGTTGGGGAGAGTGTTCAGATTTTTTGTTTTCTGTGAAAAGGTGAATGTACACTTTCAAAAAATACATAAAGATAACAGGCACAACATACATACATTTGACAGCAAATTCTGTGGATATTGGATTAGTAGAATCTGCAGCCAGGGTAAGCATATAATGCCTTTTGGTACCGTTTAATGAATGGCTATGTTCACCTTTTGTGATAAAATGCACTATGCAGCCAATGGGGTTCAAATACTTTTAAAAACAATGTAGTTTAATGTTAAATTTAAGTGCCATACCTGTAAGCTGTAGGTCTATGCTAGTATATATTTTCTTTATCAATAGCAGTTTTCACAAAGATTGATATATATATATATATATCTCTGAGTCCTTATAGATCAGCATTTCAACCCTTCTGTAATTTGCAAAGACTGGAAATGTCAAGAAAAATAATTCCTTGCCCCTAACCGTTTATGCCAAAAAATTATCTACTCCTCCTGTCATTGACCCATCTGTGTCACCTTTTTTTTTAAAAAAAGCTTTGGTCATACTATTCCCTCCTTCAAGGACCCTAGAGGCAAGAAATTAGAAGCAATTTCTTGTTTCTTAATCGTACATCACGGGATACAGAGCCATAGTAATTACTATGTGGGTTATAGGCCACCTTCAGGTGATGGACACTGGCACATCCTAAGACAGGAAGTTCACTGCCTATATAACCCCTCCCATTACTGGGAGTACCTCCGTTTTTTCGCCAGTGTCTAAGGTGTTGGTCTTGAGTAAAGCTGTGCTGAGCTCCTCTGGAGCAATTCTTGCTGGGGCTAGCTATGCAGCTGGATCCATTCAAAGTGTCTTTTTAGGCCAGATTGATGGTACCCGGGCCTCGTGGAGGAAGAAACAAGGTTTAGCCCGTAACGCTTCTCTTTCTAGAGAGCTGGACCCTGGGATCCAGTGCTTTTATTTTTTCAGCCGGGGTGCTATTATGGGTCCAGGAGTGGGATCCCCTGATAAAAAGGGGGCCCCGGTTCCTGAAGGTTTTTTAAATGGAGCTCACCGTGAGAGGTGAAGATTGGGTCTGTTGGTTTTACCACAGAATTCCCTGCGGCGAGAAAGGTAAGTGGAGACGTCTAAAGAATTTTAAAGTTTCTTATGAATTGTCTCCTTTAAAAAGTAAATGTTGTCATACCTAAAAGTCACCACTGGGGGCTGTATAGAGCATGTACATTGTCATGCTTTCTCAGCTCATGCTGTGTCAGCAGACGCTGACAGACCTCTTTCTGGCTAGCAGTCACAGGACTCCGGCAAGATGTTGGGGGGGGGGTTTTCTCTAAAAAAAAAAAAAAAAAACCCCTACCTGGACAAAAGCTCTCCCCCTCTTTCTGAGTAGAGGGAGAAGCAGAACGATCGGCGGATGCAGCTCTGTTCTCCACTGCTTCTGTACGGCAGTTTCTCACAGCCCCCACACACACACGCCAATCCAGTCGGATCGGAGGCCCACGCTCGCGTGGGAAAACCGCTCTTTTTTGAAAAGAGGAGGGGGAGGGCACGGTGGGAACACTGAGTGGGTGTGGTTTAGCGTGGCATTGGCGTATTGGGTATCTTTAAAAGGCTCCATTTTTTGCTTACTGCAGCTGTTGGAGAGACACAAAAGCTAATAAGAGGCATGTAAGTGGTGACACAGGTATTCCTTTGGCACATTTACTAAAAGCATCAGGCTGAGCATTAAATAGCAGCGGCAGTTGCTGGACTATTGCTCAAGCAGTGGATGCGATTTCTTCTGGTAGTCCATCTGCATTTGTGCATCGGGCTATGGTCAGAAGGGGGGGTAGAAACACCCCAAAAAGGGCTTAAAAGGGACTCCTACAAGCTCTAAACACTCTACATTGGCATTTTCCCCTGAGAGTTCTGGGGTGGCCGGTCAGAGTAAGTGATCAGGGCTATCAAATATTGCAATTGTTTTCAACACTGCAGCCCCTGTCTATTTTACTGAAGATTTTCCTCATTCCATGATGGAATTGGCTAGCGGCTTTAATCGCATCCCAGAATGGGATAAAATGCGATTTCCCTCAGGAGATTGTGAGAAAGCTGATGACTCCTCTTCTGAGGGGTCAAATGTGGGGAGATCAGCTTCATAATCTGAAAAGATTGATGGTGCAATTCTGAATTTGTCCGCTCCACATTTTTTTGCTACTCTTCATTGAGTCTGTTGATATGCCCACTTTCTTGTTTGGGTTCACTAAAGCCTTCTCAAGCTGCGCATGCCTTTCCTGTCCATTCATTGCTGGAAAGGCTTATATATTCTGAGTAAGATTACCCAGCTAAACATTTTCTCCCTCCTATAAAGTTTAAACACTTTTTTCCTATGGAGGAAAAATTCACTAACAAGTGGGAGATACCAGCAATTGTCGCTGCTATATACTCTGTGAATGAAAGTTTGACCTGTCTGATAGACAATGCTCAAATGCTTAGGGATCCAACGGATAAAAAGTTGGAAATTCCTATTCCGAAAAAAGTGTTTTTTTTTTTTTTTGTTTTGTTTTTTTTTTTTTTTTGTTTTGGTTTTTTTTTTTTTTTTTGTTTTGGTTTTTTTTTGTCTTAACCTGCGCTAGCAGCAATTGGTGTATGTCAGTCCTTGGGAGACCAGTCTGAACAGATGCTCAAGGTTATTCCTGATCAGCAGGCCCAGGATTTAGCTGAGTTACCAGCGGCATTATGTTTGGCAATAGACACCATGAGAGATTCTATGCTTCAAGCCTCACGTTTGGGCTGGTGCATAGGCATAGAATCTTATGGTTGAAAAATTGGTCAGCTGAAGCGTCATGCAAAGCTCCTGGCTAGTTTTCCTTTTCATGGTGAATGGCTGTTTAGGGATGATTTGTATAAATACTTCCAAAATTTTTTTTGAGGAAAAAGTATCCTTTTGCTAGTTTGGAAGAGGAGTAAACATATATTTAATTTAAACAAGTTCCTTCTCCAGTGCCAGGAGCATCTGCTTCCAGGCAGTCACGACGGCCTCCGCCGTCAAGTTCAAGAAGGAAACTGAAGCCTCCTTATGAGGGGACACCCCTGCTTGCTCGAGTGGGGGGAAGACTTCTGCAGTTCTCAAGGGTCTGGCAGGAAGATTGTCGGAGCCTACGGCCACATTACCCTGAAAGCGCCTGATCTCGTCTGATCTCAGAGGCTAAGCAGGGTCAGGCCTGGTCGGTACCTGGATGGGAGATCACCTAGGAATGCCAGGTGCCGTAGGCTGCAGATGGGTGACTTCCTCAATAACTCTAGGGTACAAACTTGAGTTCCGAAAGTCCCAGTCTCTTCGTTTTCTCACACTCCATAGGAAAAGAAGTCTCTTTCAAGCATTGGACCATCTTTTGTCTCAAAAGATTGATCTTAGTGGTTCCCATGCAAGAGTAGCAATTGGGGTTTTATTTAAACCTTTTCACGGTACCAAATGAGTATGTCAGATCCATTCTAGTTCTCAAAGATCTAAACCGGTTTCTGAATATCCGCTCTTTCCACATGGAGTCAATCCAATTAGTGGTTTCCGTCCTACAAGGTGGAGAACTTCTGGCGTCAATAGACATCAGGGATGCATACCTCCATGTACCTATATTTCCCGCTCACCTGATATATCTACGTCGAGGTAGAAAATCCTTCTTTTTCAGTTTGTAGCTCTGCCTTTCAGTCTAGCTACTGCACCTCGAGTATTTACAAAGGTCTGGCCCCTCCTATAGCCCGATTAATAGCTTACCTAGACGATCTGCTCTTGATAGAACAGTCGGTAGCCCGCTTAGACCAAAGTATGATCTACAGTGAACTACCTGGAATACCAAGGTCGGATTCTCAACCTAGAGAAATCCCCCTTAAAAAACTATCAAGGAGATTTGGAATACTTGGGTCTAATTATTGATACAGCCCAGAAAAAGATATTCTTGCCCCAGGCGAAGATCCGTTCCATAAAGGAACTGATTCAGATGGTCAAAGCAAAGAAGAATCCTTCTATTCGACTGAGCATGAGGTTGTTGGGAAAGATGGTGGCTTCATTCGAGGCCAGTCCTTATGCTCAGTCTCATTTGAGGCTGCTGCAAAACCATATTTTTCAGCTTGGAACAAGTAGGTCCAAGCTCTAGATTTCCCAATGTTTCTGTCTCCAGGATGCACCGGAGCCTCAGTTGGTTGACAACCAAGAATCTGCAGAAGAGAAAATATTTCCTACCAGCTACCTAGTAGATGGTAACAGCAGATGCCAGCCTTTTGAGTTGGGGAACAGTCCAGGAAGAAGTGACTGTCCAAACGAGATGGGCAAGGTCATTTTTGATCTGGACTATCAACATTCTAGAGATCCGGACAGTGCGCTTGGCCCTGAGGGCCTGGATGTTCAGGTTACGGAATTGTCTTGTCAGGATCCAATCCAACAATACCACAGCAATGGCCTATATCAATCACCAAGGGGGCACGACAAGTCGTGCGGCCTAGAGAGGGGTGAATTATATCTTAACTTGGGCAGAAAACAATGTACCTTGCCTATCGACAGTTTTTATTCCTGGAATAGAAAATTGGCAGGCGGACTACTTGAGTCGCCAGCAGTTGTTTCTGGGAGAATGTTCTCTTCACCCCGATATCTTCCTGGCAATATGCCGAAGATGGGGGATCCCAGGCGTAGATCTGTTTGCGTCCAGGTTCAGCAAGAAAATCGACAACTTTGTGTCAAGAACAAGGGATCCGCTAGCATGCGGAACAGATGCCTTGGTGTTCCCGTAGAATCAGTTCTCACTGATTTATGCATTTCCTCCTATTCTGCTGCTTCCACGACTGCTTCGCAGGATCAAGCAGGAAGGGAGATCGGTGATTCTTGTGGCCCAGAAGATCTTGGTATGCAGATATAAGGATGGCGGTAGGGGACCACCACGTCCAGACCTTCTCTCGCAAGGTCCGTTATTCCATCCTACCTTACAAACGCTAAATTTAGCGGTTTGGCTGTTGAATCCCACTTTCTAAAGAAGCGTGGGCTGTCAGGTCCAGTGGTATTTACCTTGATTAATGCAGGGAAGCTGGCTTCCAGAATCATAGATTATAGAGTCTAGAAAACGTATGTCTCCTGGTGTGAATCCAGGGGTTGGCACCCCAGGAAGTATGTCATAGGTAGAATCCTTGACTTTCTTTAGATGGGGTTAGAACTTAAGCTGGCCTTGCATACTATCAAAGGCCAGGTTTCGGCCTTATTGGTATTATTTCAACAACCACTTACTTTTCATTCTTTGGTTCGTAGCTTATTCAGGAGGTAATGCGGCTTAATCCTCTGGTTAAGTCACCCCTGAACCCTTGGGACTTGGATTTAGTTTTGTTGGCATTGTTGAAACAGCCTTTTTTTGAGCATATTCCCTTGGTCCTTTTGGCAAGGAAACTAATTTTCTGGTAGCCATATCTTCTGCAAGAAGGGTATCAGAGTTGGCTGCTCTTTATTGTAAAGAGCCATATTTGATTATTCACAAGGATAAGGTAGTATTGTGTCCACATCCTAACTTTCTACCGAAGGTAGTGTATAGTTTTTATCCGAACTAGGATATTGTTCTACCTTCATTTTTTACAGAACCTGTTCTAAGGGGGGAAAATTACTACATTCTCTTGATGTGGTGAGAGCACTCAAGGTCTACTTGAAGGCGACTGCTCAGATTAAAAAAAATGATGTTTGGTTGTGTTCTCTGAAGGTCCTAGAAAAGGGACAGGCAGCATTGAAATCTACTATTTCTAAATGGATTCAGCAAGTAACTGTTTAGGCTTATGGTTTAAAGAGGAGGATTCCACCCTCTCAAATCAAAAGAGCACTCCCCTAGGACTGTTAATGCTTTGTGGGAGTGCATCACCAAGCTTCCATGGTCTTCAGTCCATACATTTACCAGATTTTATCAGGTGAATGTAAAAAGGCTTGAGGATATTGTCTTTGGGCGTAGTGTGCTGCAGGCAGCAGTATACCTCCTCTAGTCTCATGTTGCCCTAATTCTGTTGTGTCTCCCTCCACTTAGTTGGCATTGCTCTGGTACATCCCACATAGTAATTACTATGGCTCTGTGTCCAGTGATGTATGATTAAGAAAATAGGATTTTTTTATAACAGCTTACCTGTAAAATCCTTTTCTTTGAAGTACATCACAGGACACAGAGGTCCCTCCCCTCTTTCTCTTTCAGTGTCCATCACCTGAAGTTATAGTTATTACTATAACCCACATAGTAATTAATATGGCTCTGTGTCCCGTGATGTACTTCAAAGAAAAGGATTTTACAGGTAAGCTGTTATAAAAATCCTATTTTCATCTACTCTTTGTCTCTACTCCCTTTATTTCATCTTTCTTCTTCTTTCTTCTTGGCTTAAGTGTTGGTTAGTGGGGGACAATGTAGGTTGGCCCTAATATAACTACACTTGCAGGGAGACACTGAATTAAATCATTAAAGTTCTAACAGGGGTAGGGGTACTCCCTTGCCCTAACTTCTCAAAGCTAAGAACCATAAGCAGGCCAACACTTTCTTATCCTGCATCAAACCTTCTGTTTGTCCTTCCAAGTTAGGTTCCAGTTTCCGGACCCATAAGACCCACTTTCACTCTCTCAGGGGGTTCTCACCATCTGTGGCAAACCAAACAATCCAAGCCTGCAGATAAATGGGCCAACACCATGAAGATCCATTCCTGCCAATTCCTTCAAAGACTGGGGATGTCTGGATGGCTTTTGCAGAAATCTGAGAAGCTTGCATTGCTAATGCATGCGTTGAAGGAATTTTGGTAGCCTAAAACTGTTTCAAAGCCATTTTGTATTTTTTAAATTAAAATAATAAACATGTTATACTCCCCTGCTCTGTGCAATGGTTTTGCACAGAGCAGCCCTGGTGCTCTGCTGCAGGCAATCTTGGCTCCTCCTCTTGTGTGTCTCGGCCCATAGCAAGCACTTGCTATGGGGGCAGACATACGGCCTTGATTCCAAGCCAGGTTGTGTGAGCCAGGTTTGTTTCTGCTTTTTGCGCACAGAATCTGAATAACCGCAACAGGAACCATTGGCTCCCCCTGCTCTCAGACAAGCTTAGGAGAGAAGACCAGCAGCTGGGCACAACACTGGATCTGTGCAGGACTCTTTGGGTTTGGGAACAGCAAGTGGCAAAATGTGTTTGTGGGGTTTTTTGTACCTTAATGCAGGGAAAATGTTTTACCTTTTTAGAACCACTTTAAAGGCTCTAAATGCCTTTGTACATTCTCAGATGGACTCGATTCAGTTAGTTATTGCCTACCTTTAGCGTGTAGACGTCTTGACATCCATCATAACGTGTACTTCACATTTCTATCTTTTTAAGGTCATCAGGAATGCCCTTAATTCACAGTGGTTCATCCCTTTGGTCTTTGTCTCCAGCCCTGGGCAATCTCTACCTCAGGGTACTTCCAACTGGATACTTAGAGAAATTGCTGCTGCGCGATTAGGCCACCTTGATCTCCAATGTGTCAGTCAAGCCAAAAAACCTTAGAGGACCTTGTAAAGTCCTCTCTGATTTCATCACAAAGGTTGAAGTATTTGGATCTCTTCCTGTAAACCCATCAATCCAATATCTTCCTGCCCCAGGAGAAGTGGACAAAACTGCAGTGTCAGGTTTGACTTCTATCCCATCACTGGCCTTCCCTCTAAAAAAAAGCTGCATGGGGAGTGCTGGGATTAATGGTATCCACTTTCAAAAGTGTCCAATTTTCTCAATTTAAAATGAACGACTTGAAATAGAATAATATTGTGGCATGGGACAAATCCAATCTGTTTCTGGACAAGTTGATTCCCCAATCCAGGAACCAAATTGTCTTGATTTTATAGTGGCTTCTGTCCCCAGAATATTGTCACGAGGGACACTAGTCTTCTGATTGATGGGAATTTCAGGGCTGTTGATCTTCAGAGGAATCAATGCTTCTAAATCAACATACTTAATTCAATTCACTGGACCCCCTTTATACCCAGTAATTTTGTCTAAATTAAATCACAATATGCCATAGCTGTGGCTTTATTATTCTGGGGTGAAGAACTGGCAGACAGATTTTCTCAGCAGACACTGGGACCTGGAATTTGTCTCTCTAAAGGGGAGTTGTACATGTCAGCATTGAGGGACACTTGACGTGAACTTGCTGGCTGCTTGGTTAAACACAAAGCTGGACATATCTGTTTCCAGGATGCGAGACCCTACAGCAGATGTACTAGTGGGGACATGGATCACTATATCCTGATCTATGTGCTATTAAAAATTATTGGGGACATCTCCTTGGCACTGGAAGTGTGGGTGGGGTGGGGGCAGTGTTCATTCCCTGCCTTCATGTTGAGGAGGTTCTTAGGTGCAGTCAGCATATTTCTCCAATGCTTCAGGAGCTGCAGGGGTCCAGGTCAGCTAGCACTGCTAGAGGGTGTTGTGTTTTCTCACTCTGCTAGCCGCTCCATTAGGCAATGGGCACATACATGCCGCCCAGCCTAAACACAAGAGGGCCTCTGGTTCAGTGTGCAGGCATGGCTTGTCCACTGAGCTGCAACAACTGGCAGATATCTGTAAGGGTTTATGGATGGATGACCATAACATGTTTTAGGTCCTTGTCACTACAGGAGCTGCCATGTGAGTTTCCCCTCCCACCCTTTCTTGAGTTAGAAGATAAGGAGGCAGCGAGGAAGGGTCCAAGGAAGCAGTCTCCACCAAGACACACACAGGCCTCAAATGTTTCCCAAACTTAAAGGACCACAGTGAGTTTCCTCACAAGGATGGTCTGTAAAAATCTGAAGCTCTCACTATGGGTCTAGGGTAACAGGGCTGGGGTCTTGAAAAGCTCCCAAGCAAGCCAAATCCTTTGTTGCATCCTCATACTGTACAATGACTGTGCCCCCCTGCACAAACTTGTTTGCACCCCCTAAGTGGTTCACGCAACAATACCCAATAGAGTAAAGTTTCAACAAAAGGTGGTCCTGGCTGTGAACACTTATAGTATCAATGGAAGATTTACCAGAGTTTAAGGTCCCTGTGGACCAAAAAATTGAGTTCCCTCTTTAAGGCATTCTTTTCCCTGGCAAGTCCTGCCTTGCAAAGTGCCATTGCATCTACGGGGGTTTGTGAAGCTCTGTTGGTCTCTTAAGTCAGGTTCCTTGGCTAGACAACACTCCTGAGCTGAGACTATTTGGTAATCTGGACTTAGGCCTGATTCACACCTATGCGTTTTTTGTGCTTTTTGCATTTTGCAGATTTGCACACAGAACCATGTTAAATGGACTGTAGTGCAAATCTGCAAAATGTAAAAAGCACTAAAAATGCATAGGTGAGAATCAGGCTTAAAACGGAGTTCCACCCAAAAGTGGAACTTCCGCTCATTGGATTCCCCCCCCCCCCTCCGGTGTCACAATTGGCACATTTCAGGGGGAGGGGGGGTGCAGATACCTGTACAATACAGGTATCTGCACCCACTTCCGGGAATAGACTCCCGCGGGAGTCACGTCCCCTCCCGCACTCCCCCACTGTCTCCTGAGAAAGACACAGGTCCCAGGAGATAGCGGGGACCATTGAGAACTCGCAGCGTGACTCGCTCATGCGCAGTAGGGAACCGGGAAGTGAAGCAGCTACGCTTCACTTCCTGATTCCCTCACTCAGAATGGCGGCGGCAGCACCCGAGGATCGAGGGACGGTTCGGCCCCGGGTGCCGACATCGCTGGACCCCGGGCCAGGTGAGTGACCTTATTTTAAAAGTCAGCAGCTGCAGTATTTGCAGCTGCTGACATCTAAAAAAAAAAAATTTTCGCTGGACTCCCGCTTTAAGGAAGGTCTGTGATGCCTCATAGGTTGCTGAATGAGGTGTCAGCAACTTGGGAGGCAGAAGGGTGTCCAACGTACTTCACAAACTTGCAGTGTCTTGCTTAGGATCAGATGCTTTCTGTGTTGTCGTTGTTCTGGTTTAGGATGACATGCAAGTTCATAAGATGCAGTCAAGACAAAATGATAGACTTCAACAGCTTGTTCCAAAACTCCTAGCTCAGCGATTGTTGCTGCTTCCTCCTTTCTTTCTGAGGGACTGCAAAATTGGACATCTGCTTGAGCTGCTTGTGCATCTGTGTGTGAACATGTCAGCTTCTGCTTGCACCTGTGGCCCGGCTGAGACTGTTTGAAAAACAGCGGGGCTCCGCCCACATGGCCGTATCATTCAGACACACAGCTCTGTGTGTCTGATTGAACCACAAGCCCCGACATCCTTAGCGGCTGTCAGCCTGTAGTTCTTAATGAACTGCCACAGTGCTGTGGTAGTTCCTTGAGTCTTCCTGTCAGTGAGTATTGGCTTACCCGTACGGGATGTGCGGGTAAGCTGATACACTGACTGTGTACAGGAGACCTGCATGGCATCAGAGATCTGATGATCGCTGGTGCAATGCTTTCCAGGCTCCTACAACAACAAAAATAATAAATGCACATTTTTTTTAACCTGCAAATAAATGTGCATTTATTATTTTATTTTATTTTTTTGAACTTATCCTTTAAGCTGAATGGGTTGTTTTACAAGGCAAGAGTTTACATATATACGTTATACCATGTTTGCAAGATAACTGAAATACATTACAGGTGATATCATTTGCTGCTCAGTGATTGCAGTATTCTACTCTGTATCTCCCCAAGGTACTACATAAAACCTGGCCTGTTAGTGGGCCCTGAGGACAGGGTTGAAGACCACTGCTTTAAATTATATAGAACAATTGTGTAAGTTCACGAGTCTATGCCCTGGAACCCCAACTGGTTCACTGCTAAGGGGTGAATTAACAGCAAAGCATCACTTACATATCACAGCAATCTCCTATTCCACTTCCCACACGTAGAGCGACCTGATCTAGAGGCACTTCCTTCCTTATATCGACACCCCCCCCCAGCAGCATACCTAAACAATGCACAACGGTACGGTTAAGGCATAACAATAAAAAAAAAAAAACATAACACCCACCTAGTAGACACTGCCTTTAAGTGTAACTTTCTGCATTATTGAGGAGCCCCAAGAAGAAGTGAAGAGGACCCAACAGCATCATATGAACAGCCCAATACATTTTGAAAAAGTATTAAAAAAAAGTATGCATAACCTACATCTTGGGCATTGGGGCAAAAATAGGGGGAGGAAAGTGCCAAGCCTGGAGTTGATCTTTAAAGCTAATCTTTAATCTGTAGTTTTTAAAAATGGTAAGCAATTGCTAATGCAAAAGGGTGACAACAGTGCATTTTTGCTCTTGAATTCTGCTCTTTGCAAAGACAGCTAATCTATGGGATTATGCACATCTAAGTCTGGCTTACATTGCTTTACAATTACAATAATAAAGCACTTCTTCACTTCTACCTAAACTAATTAACTCAAGAAGTAACCCATTTCATATAAAACAGCAAAGTTGAAGTTGAATCTTAAAGAACATCCATTTAGGAGATGGCAAACAAGAACCATACAGATTTCATGTGTATCTCCAGCCAACATGTTAGAGCAGGGATATGCAATTAGCAGACTTCCAGCTGTTGCAAAACTACAATTCCCATCATGCCTCTGCCTCTTGGTGTCATGCTTGTGGCTGTCAGAGTCTTGCTATGCCGCAAGGGACTTGTAGTTCTGCAACAGCTAGAGGTCCGCTAATTGCATATCCCTGTGTTAGAGTATTGAGTATTGAAGGGTTAAAACCCCTGTCAGTGCCCCTGCTGGGGTGGCTGATTCACTATAGATCACAGTCCATAGACCATTGTTACTGGAGTGTGTGTGTGTAGCTACAAATTGCTGCACAGTGTTTAGCACACGCATAATGAATGGTTTCACTGGAAAGTGATTTGGATTATGACACCTAAAAAGTAGTTTTAGTTATTGGCACAATTTTTATCACATTGCTTTAAAGTCTGTCTTATGGCTTCAATTACATTTTGTTGTGTTCTAAGAGAGAATTTTTTGGCTATAAACTGACTTACATATTTAGCACTAAATCCCAATATGATTTACGTTGCATAACTTTTCAAGTACTGAAAGACAGAAAAATGCCATAGCATGAGCTTGATGTGGTTCATTTTGCCCCAAGCTAGATGCATGGGTCCCTCTGCTAGTTTTCCATTTTGACTGTACAAAGTTATATTCATCTTGTGGCCTTTAGCAAGCTAGTAATAAATCTCTCTCTTACTGCCAAGACAAGGCAGACTTCAGAAAGAATAATCATTTAATTGCCTATATTCTAATTATGACAAAATTCATATTCTACTCTTGTAGCTTGAAGTAAAATGTGACTAACTTGAAAAAGCAGAAGTGATTGATGGCGATTTAAATTGTTTCAAGCGAACCATAAAACTGTCAGATAAATTAAGTGATGCCCAGCTGCAGTCTCTAAGCTTTCATGAAAGGATCTGGATATCCATGATTACAATAGTCGGGCAGATTTTGTGGCACTTGAAGGCAAAATATAATACAGCTCTGCAATTGTAAGTCTTTTTCCAAATATCTATCATTTCCAAGTTAAAATAAAATCTGAAAAAAAACAACACTTTTGCACTTTGAAATATTCTGGTGGAGACACCTTTGTTTAGTTTATCCTCTTTGTCCCTTAGGCTCTGGAGTTTTGACATTTTCTGTGCTTAAAATAGCGAAAGCAATTTGGACACAGCACTTAAGGACTGAATTATTAACAAGAGAAGCTTCTGATGTGGAGCCTTCCAAGGTCATGTTATGGCCAACAATCACATAGAACAAAATAAGAATGTCAATTTCAAGCTGCTGCTCCAGTAAAATAATCTCATGCTCTTGTATTAAAACCAGTTTTACATTAAAGATTTTCGAGTATATCATTGTTTCCTCAACTAAATCTGATTATTTTAAATACAGTTCATGAAGGTGGGGTAAGAGTGACTGCGCAGTTGGCCTAATTCAGCATAAAAAAAGGAGGAATGCCTTTTATTATACTGAAAGTACAGTGAGAGCCATTTTAAAACTTCAAAACGTTAAACCATAGATACATTTCTTGTATCCCTATACATAGTTGGTTAAAAAAAAGCTGATTCTAATTAAGGGCACTATGCAGCCAAACATGAAAATGCAGTCTTAGGGGATCTAGCATTTCTGCTGAATATCTCTAGTTTTTATTTCTTAGCATTAATCTTCCCGGTGTCTTGATTGCACATGCAGAATATGGCATCATGTGTCAAAAGGCAGTAACTCCACCCAGAAGCCTGTTGAAGCCCGTCAAAATGGATTATATAACATTTGGGTTACAGTAAATTAAGCGGATTTTCTGGCTAAAGCGCAACTGTAAGGTTTCTGTGCTAAGTCAACAACTTTGAACACTGATCCAGTTGCTTTCATTTAGAAATAGGGGGCCTTTGGTTTCGAGTTACTAATCAAGGTAGGCAGCATGAACACCTTTGCAACTGGATATTTGTAACTGACGTTCTTAAAATATTAATGTCACTGTTACATCCCTTTTACAGCATAGATTGCATTTGCTATATTGCAATGGTTATACATTGGTACATAACCAGCATTTCAACTGACATTTTGCAGTAGCTTGCAGAAACGCAAATAATTGACTTGATTGTGCACCCAATTAACAGATGTAAAAATGTTTGTAACCAGAGCAAAGTTCCTTTATACTTTTCTCACATCTAAACTCCAAATACTGATTATGTTATACATCTGACATTCAGAGGGTAGTGAAGTCAAGTTAATTAATGTATTTATATTTATGTGCAAGTGATATCACTCAAACAAATGGCATGCCATTTATCACCTGAATCACTGACCATGATAAATAAAATCTGGGGTAAAGAAGAGATGTAGGCACAACAGATTTTTACATGTGACTATTGCCGGCCAGGAAGGTCATTTACTAGTCAGAAAAGCTTCTTCTCTGCCCAGATTTGATTATTTTTTTTTAATTGTAACAGGGTCTGACTTTATGGCACACTTAATGATACTACCCTCTAATGCAATCTTATGGGGAGAATGTAAGAATTTTGATGATTAGCTAGCTTCTAGATATCAGAATTTCTTTCAAATGAAATACTGTCATAGATGCATAGATCATAAGTACTCACAGTGAAATAGAAATGGAACACTACAAAATAGTCCAGTGTTAAAAATAACTATTCATAAAAAAAAAAGAAACATGAAAAAGGGTAAAGCGGAATGCTAATGTTGCAAAGCAATTTATTGAAACAAAGTGTTTGACTTAAAGGGGTTATAAACCATTGAGGTGAAAAACCTCTTGTAATGCTGTAGCCCCCCCGAGCCCTCGTTTTACTTACCTGTACCCTCTCTATCTCATCCCAGGGACAAGCACACCAGCAAAAGCCGGTGTCTCGGGTCCTGATTGGATGGTTTGATAGCAGTGCAGCCATTGGCTCCTGCTGCTGTCAATTAAAAACAATGACCCGGGGGCGGGGCCAAGTCATACTTTTGACTTCTATGAACGCTGAATGAATGACTCGGGAGTGCGCCGGCAAGGTAACCTCCCCCCCCCCCGGGAGATCGCTTCTCCCAGGGGGTTATCTAATGCAGGAAGGAGCTGCGAGAGCCGCCAAGGGATCCCAGAAGAGGATGTTCGGGACCACTCTGTGCAAAACGAACTGCACAATGGAGGTAAGTATGACATGTTTGTTATTTAAAAAAAACAAAAAACAAAGCTTTAATGTCACTTTAAGCTTCCCTATCAAAAAAGACCCCCCCAACATGACATTGTTGTAATCCAGCCTTCCATCATGCATACAACACATATCAACCATCACAATACTAGTATAAAGGTGCTACTGCAATCCAAATGCAACTACAACTCACTTTATGGAGTGATAAAACCTTCCACAATTATGGAACAGAAATGCAATCCATGCAAGATAATGCATAGCCATAAAGGTAAATTGATTGTCATGATAGCAGAAAGCAGATAGCAAGGCAATCAAACGTTCCTCAGTAAATCAAAGTTGAAGGTAGCAGGCACATTAAGCATACACCGCAATGCAAACAACAGCAGAGAGGCTAAGCAGAAAGGCTAGCACCACAAGGTGAGCAAAACAGTATCTCACATTAAACTAGCCAGGAGGATCAGCTTCTGTGGAACAACGCATGTGGCAGTAGTGTCTCTGATGGCAAGGGGGAAAGCCCTCATGAGCATTCCCCAAACAGTGCCTCACACAAACTTACATATGCTGGAAGTGCTGCCTCTATGTCATAGTCCTCTGTGGCAGTCGCCCTCACACTTTGCTGCTCCTATCTGCTGATGACCAGAGACAGGGTAGACAGGTAGAGGGTCTGTAACCACCGACACATTTCATCTGTATTGGTGCAGACTTAATTACCTTGATTCTCAGAGCATTAATGGCTATCCAAAGAGACAGGACAGCAGTAGCAACTTGCCTCCTGACTAGCTTTGTCTGAATAAAGCTTCGGAATGAGCCATCTGATAGGGAAATGAAACACTGCAATGAGTCATTCAGTTACATGTGAAAAATACCGCTAAAGCTACAGAGCTCCGTAAACAATAGCCTTTTTATAACAGACTTGTAAACATTCTCTGGAAGGTATATAAAAAGGGGAAGGAAGGAAGAAAGGAACCTACCACTGGGCATCCCTTTAAAGCGGAATTCCATGTATGGTTTTTTGCATAGTTACATTGGTCCAGCTTGGATCAATGTAAGTATGCATACTGTAAGTCATACCTGTAGAATCCCTGTGGAAGCAGATAATCACTATATTGGTCTCCACTACTACAGTGATCCTCGCTGTCTTCTGGGTCCCAAGCCGAGCGGCTGCCCTGCTTCATAGTGAACATAGGGGTTAGCTTGCTCAGCAAGGGCCCCATTCACAGAATACCTTGCATTTTTTTATAAATAATGCAAGGCATTTTCTGATTGGATGAGGTGGAGAGGCAGGTCAGTGATATCACAATTTCCAGCTCATCCAATCAGAATAAGCTTTGCACAGAACTTCAAAAATAGCAGCAGTCACTGTAGTAGTAGAAACGACTACTGTGTGCCCAAAAGTGAAACAGTATTGAATAAGAATATTCAGTTGATTATATTCGGTGACTGGATTGAATATTCCTAAAAATGTTAAGACGGCACTATTTTCCGACCTATCGAGTGAGCTACCTAGAAATCTCAGGACTCTCACCTTCTTTAGGTTTCTGGCAGCTAAGATCACCATAGCGTGAGCATGGAAAACTCCTGTGATAAATCTAGCATTAGCAAAAAACAAAATCTCCCGGATCATACTAAATGAAAAATTGGCTATCAGCCTTTGTGACCAACAACACCGTTTTAAAAGGGTCTGGAACTCCTTGATTAGATATCTTTAATCCCCGTATGGGGGGGAGGGGGGTAGTCGTTGTTCTGGAGCGAGGGGACCATGGCAATTCCTCTTTGTCCTTTTAGTTCTTGTCTTTTTCTTCCTTTCAACCTTTTCTATAACTTCTAATTTTTAACTGAAATTTTTCTTTTAGTTAGTACGTTGGTGAGTGGGCTTCAGGGTTGCTTTTAGCTGCGTCCATACTCGGAAATGTGGTGTTCTTTGGCTTAGTGTAGGCAAATTTGGTACAAACATGTATAATGTATCTTGCAGGAGGTCCCTCTCCCCCCCTCCCCCCCTTTTTTTTTTCTCCCTTTTTTTTTCTCTCCCTCCTCCTTCCTTGGAACCATATACGAATAAGGTTATGACTTGCCAAACATGTTGATATTCACATTCCTCTGCCTACAGTGAACTATGATAATGATTTTGACTGTTGCGCTATGCGCTTTTCACATGTTACCTTCTAGCCCTCCCTGGCAAGATGGTCATATACACTAACTATGATATGGTATAGTTATATTGTGATCAGAATATGCAGATTTTGACAATTTCCACTGTAACACCATTGTTTAATATGCATTTGGATTATTGCGTACCTTATTGTTTGCTTAAAACCCCTTTTTTTCAATAAAAATTATTGGAACAGAAACTACCACTGTGATTATTTGTTTCCACAAGGATTTCACAGATATGGCATTTTCATACTTACATTTCTCCAAACTGAACCAGTGTAAGCAAAAAAAAAACCATACCTTGAATTCAATTCCCCGCCCCCTCTAACGCACGGGGACTTCCCTATGGCTTTCCCCATGCATCAGAGGGGGCGGGGTCACCAGGTTCGTTAGATAAGAACTGTCACCTCAACAGAAGCGTCACAGAGTGGAAGACTCCCACTGAGGCGGATCGTGCGGAGAACGAAACGGAGAAGAAGCCAGAGGAAGATGCCGGAGGAGAAGACCGGAGGAAGCAGCAGAGGAAGAAGCCGGAGAAGAAGAAGAAGATGGAGGAAGAACAACATCAAAGGAAGACCAGAAGAAAGAAGATGGAAGAGGAAGCCGGGAAAGAAGAAGAAATTAATAAAGGAATTGTCAAAAACCGTCTCTTGTCTTTTTTAACATTTTTGACACTTTTTTTGTGAAATGGTAGGGGTATATTTGTACCCCATTACTAATTCACACAGGGGGGGGCTAGGATCTGGGGCTCCCCTTGTTAAAGGGGGCTTCCAGATTCCGATAAGCCCCCCACCCGCAGACCCCCATAACAACGAGGCAAGGGTTGTGGGGATGAGGCCCTTCTCCCCATCAACATGGGGACAAGGTGCTTTGGGGGGCCGCTGACAAAGAAAAAAATGTGGGGTCCTTCTTCAGTTAGGTAAAGTGAACAAATAGTCCAGGCAACATTTGCAATTCCTTAAATACACCTATGTCCACACCATAGACATAAATTATTCATTTGGGGGGGGGCGCTACCCCAAAGCACCCTCCCAATGTTGAGGGCATGTGGCCTGGTACGGTTCAGGAGGGGGGGCGCTCTCTCGTCCCCCCCTCTTTTCCTGTGGCCTGCCAGGTTGCGTGCTCGGATAAGGGTCTGGTATGGATTTTTGGGGGGACCCCACGCCATTTTTTTTATTTTGGCTTGGGTTCCCCTTAAAATCCATACTAGACCTGAAGGGTCTGGTATGGATTTTGAGGGGGACCCCCACGCCATTTTTTTTAAATTTTGGCACGGGGTTCCCCTTAATATCCATACCAGACCTGAAGGGCCTGGTATGGAATTTAGGGGGACCCCCACGCATTTTTTTTTCAAAATTTTGGTTCGGAGTTCCCCTGTGGGGAAATTCAATGCAATTTTTATCAATGAACTTCTATGTGTATTGCCGGACCGACAATATAGCCAGCGCTAGCGATAGTGGTTTTACATGACTTTTTTTCCTTTAGAAATGTAATTTTGCACTCAGACTGTTCTAAACACGGGAAACATGCGCCACTTTACAGGCATACTATAGACACCCCCCCAGGTACGAAATTTAAAGGAATATTACACTTTTATTGTTTCACTTTAAGCATTATTAAGATCACTGCTCCCAAAAAAACGGCCATTTTTAAAACTTTTTTTTTGCATTGATACATGTCCCCTGGGGCAGGACCGAGGTCCCCAAACACTTTTTATGACAATACCATGCATATAAGTTACCACTTTTGCTTTTTCATGTTCGTGTCCCATAGACTTTAACGGTGTTCGCGTGTTCGAACAAAGTTTTTGCCTGTTCGCATGTTCTGGATGCAAACCGAACGGGGGGGGTGTTCGGCTCATCCCTGTCCACCAATACTAATAATCTGAATATATGTGTAGTTATATGTGTAGTTTAAAGGTGGCAGCAGTGAGCACTACACATTATGGGATAAAATGTAAAGTTTTTTCACATACAGCAACACTATTTTTTAAACTGTTACTTTTTTGCCTATAGGTTACAAAAATCTTTTTTCAAGACAATATCACCAAAGAGTGCCTTGTTTGTTCTTAAAAAATAGGTTTATTAACTTTTCACCTTAATGCCCAACACAGAAACTCCATCTCACCCATAGCCCCCCCCTCCTATGGTTCGCTGACAAAGAAAAAATGTGGGGTCCTTCTTCAGGTAGGTAAAGTGAAGAAATAGTCCAGGCAACATTTGCAATTCCTTGAATACACCTATGTCCATACCATAGACATAAATTATTCATTATGATGATATATGTCCACTGTAAACATATGTAGACACTGTCATGCAGTTAGGTGGTATGTGTCCAAACATACTGTGGTGGTTTTTGGTGCACCCCCTTGCCAAAGACCACTATGGAACCAGACACAGCCACAGGTTACTCGACATTTTAGACCAGGGGTCTCCAAACTATGACCCTCCAGTTGTTCAGGAACTACAATTCCCATCATGCCTAGTCATGTCTGTGAATGTCAGAGTTTTACAATGCCTCATGGGACATGCAGTTCCGCAACAGTCAGAGGCGTAGTTTGGAGATCCCTGTTTTAGACAATTGTGGCTTCCAACCTTGTAGCAACAATTTGGGGAGGGCCCACCTCAGAATAACTACAATGATATGTTTGTTGTGGAGGAACTTATGAAGCCTGCACAGAGCCCTGACCCCTTTTTTTTTTATTCCTTATTTTCAACAGTTTTTTAGAATACAAATTGAGAACCATGATACAATAAGAAGAAAAGCTGGGATGGGTTTGTTTGAGAGGGTCACTTAAAAAATGTTAAAACAATTTACCCATTAGATTCCACACAGTCACATTACAGGGCTTTGTATAGTTTTCTAATAAAACTCTCTCCGTCGAGGGGTCTACAAGTCTTACCCATGGATCACGAACATATTATTGTGTATAATCTCAAGAAATTAGTCTGGTATGGTATCACCTGCCCCCAGAAAACACCTCCAATTTAGCCTATGGGGGAGCCAAGTCCAGATGTGTCAACATTATTGCCATTCGCCAAGCAAAGTTGGGGAGATGGGGGGGGTGGGGGGGTGGCAAGGGACGATGGTTCCTTACATTGACCAGCTTCTCATTTCTGCACCCAAAATCCTTGATATTGGGATAACTGAAAACCCTGCTAGAAAGAAAGAGAAAGACAAAGAAGAAAGAGGGGACAAAGGAGGGAAAGTTATGCAGGGAAAGAGAAGGGAATCCTCTTTTGGCATAAATATGCACCCTTGATTATCTTGTGGAAAGCCTTGCTAGAAGAGTGGAGGCTGTAATTTCTACAAAGGAGGAACAACTCTATGTTAATTCTCATGGTTTTGGAATGGAATGCCAAATAAGCATATATTGCTCAGGTGCCCAGAAACTTTTGGCCATAAGCATCCCCAAACTTTAAGACTCAAGCTGAGGACAAAAATACATGGCTCTGCCAGAGTGACACTGAAATAACATTTCTTTTTGGAATAAAACAAGTCCCTAAATCCTAACAGTGGTGATGATGAGGTAAAATGAAAGAATGCATATATTACTTATTTCTACAGAACTAGGCACTAAGGGGAACATTATTGCATTATCTCTTTTGCTTAAACACAACCAAAGCAGTAGATTTGCCGTTGGCTAAAGCAGCTTAGTATACGCGTGTCCCAGATATGTCTACATTTATTTATCATCACACTGCTACACTTTAGCTTCTCGTTCTCCATTATCTCTTTTCTAGTTACTGTTATCCAGTGGCACAAATAAACCATCTTTTTATCTTTAAAAATGCATTGTGATGGAAATGTTGTCACTAGTGGTTTAACATATTGCTAAAGTGCACAGGAACATTACCTTTGGTTGTACTTTATACAGAACAAGGCCAGACAGGGGATAAATAGTTGGCCAGGCATACAAAAAAAGTGATGCCCTGTATGCAGCTAAACCTTCTTAAGTCCATTATTGGCAAAATTCTGTAATTATGTATTATAGCCACATCATGACAAAGTATGCAATACATAAAGGCTTATTAAAACACTTCACAGTACTTTACACCAGTTTACCAGCTCCTTCTGTCTATAGTAAGGCTATTGGTCAATTATTTATGCCAAAAAACATATGTGATAAAATGTATTTCATTCATTCAACCCGGACTGGCTGGTTGTACTGAAGTCGATCGATGAATGAATTAGAGAGGAGACTGCAAGCACATGAACTTTAATGGTATCCCAGTCTTAGTCGGTAGGGTTCAATATTGAGTTGGTCAGCCCTTTGCAGCTATAACAGCTTCAAATCTTCTGGGAAGGCTGTCCACAAGGTTTAGGAGTGTGTCTATGGGAATGTTTGACCATTCTTCCAGAAGCGCATTTGTTGGGTCAGGCACTGATGTTGGATGAGAAGGCCTGGCTTGCAGTCTCCTCTCTAATTCATCCCAAAAGTGTTCTATCAGGTTGAGGCCAGGACTCTGTGCAGGCCAGTCAAGTTCCTTCACCCCAAACTCGCTCATCCGTGTCTTTATGGCCCTTGCTTTGTGGACTGGTGCACAGTCATGTTGGAACAGGAAGGAGCCATCCCCAAACTGTTCCCACAAAGTTGGAATCATGAAATTGTCCAAAATGTCTTGGTATGCTGACGCCTTAAGAGTTCCCTTCACTGGAACTAAGGACCCAAGCCCAACCCCTGAAAAACAACCCCACATCATAATCCCCCCTCCACCAAATGATTTGGATCAGTGCACAAAGCAAGGTCCATAAAGACATGGATGAGCGAGTTTGGGGTGGAGGAATTTGACTGGCCTGCACAGAGTCCTGATCTCAACCTGATAGAAAACCTTTGGGATGAATTAGAGCAGAGACTGCGAGCCAGGCCTTCTCATCCAACATCAGTGCCTGACCTCACAAATGCGCTTCTGGAGAATGTTCAAACATTCCCATAGACACACTCCTAAACCTTGTGGACAGCCTTCCCAGAAGATTTGAAGCTGTTACAGCTGCAAAGGGTTGACAAAGTCAATATTGAACCCTACGGACAAAGACTGGGATACCATTAAAGTTCATGTGCGTGTAAAGGCAGGTGTTCCAATACTTTTGGCAATAAAGTGTATCTTATGTTTGTTTTTTGGGTTTTTTAAATGTTTATTTTATGGGGCAGGGTTATGCTTTTAGATACATATCTGTATTGTGCCTTTGGTCAACAAAAAAAAAAACAATGTTTGATATGCAATAATAAAAAAATAATTATTGATACTAGCTAGCTGTGTGGCTCATTTGGTTTAGAGAAACCTGTGTTGGTAACATAGTGTATAGATGCTGTCTTTTTCAAACAGGGTGCTCAGGTACCCTGGGATGCCTTCAGCATTCTTCAGGGGTGCCTTGTCAAAATACCTAAAAATTGCCCCAAAATTGTATACAAGCCAGCGGATGGATCAAGCCTGCCTTTTAATTACACAAAGCCACAGGTTTTCATTGTGCATCAATACAACCTTCCAGCTGCCAGCATCCTAACAACCAATGACATCATTAGTTCCTAAGGAGGACATTAAATGCCTGCACAGGATCCTTGTTTGCCCCTCCCTGAATCAGCACTGCAGTCACATTAGCTGAGAGAGGGAAAGAGACTGAAAAGAGAGAAGTTGAAATACTAGTCAGTACCAGTGTGCAAAGGTGTATTAGCTTTGGAGGAATAAATGACCTCTAATGTTGTGTGTCCTATGTGTGTGGATGCTGCTGTGTTATGTAAAACTATTTGTTTAGTTGTTTTACATTAGATAATGGGGTGCATCGAGATTTGTGAGAGATGTGCAGAATTTTAAAGAGTGCCTTGACTGAAAGAGAGACACTGGTTTAGCTTACAATATAATAATTACTATTATATCTGTCATTTAATGAGTTTGGTTTTTACCCCTTGCCCTATTACCATTCAGTTTGTCTGTTTCTGCATACTAATCTTGTGTTTGTATTGGTTCCAAATGTTGAATATGAATGTAAAACAATAGTACCATATTAATGCAAAACAGTTTTACAGGTTACTGACAGGCTACTTCATTATCACAATGCATATTTGCAGTATACTAGGAATGATCTATTTAAAGATAAAGCAAGTAGTATATAGTAGTAAACATTTACCGTATATGATTTGATGCCATCATTATGTGTACAACATTATTCTTTGCAGCATTGTATTAAATTTTACAAAATACAAATTGTTTTCTTCCCCTATCTTTACCTCCCACAAATGAAAACATCTTCATTTTTACATTCTGGGACAATGACGAGTAGCCTGTTTTTATATTTAGTTTGTCCATTCTGAAGTTAGGTGCCATTTTGTTAGTTTCAGTACTGAACAATAACTACCAATGAACCCAAATTTATAAGTGCTATTTATTCAAAATTTGATTTAAAGAATGAATTAGATGCAAAGACACAATATTTTACAAGCATAGCTAATTTGTAAAAAAAAACTTAAAGCGGTACAAGCGGTTTAAAGTTCAAATCAAATTAGACATAAATGATACAGTCTGTCACTAACTTTACCAAACAGGTTTAAATACCACTTTAAAGTAAATCTCCAGTCATACATGTAAATGCTATATTTCAAGTAAACCTGTAAAAAAATATGGAGGTATCCATTGCTAAACTCTGCTTGATACCAACCTGTTATGCTGATCTATTTAAATACTTTCTTAGCATTTTCTGTTGCACTGATCCAGAACAAGTATGTATATCAGGAAGCCAGAAAAAGCCCTAGAACTAGTTTAGATGTAATAGGGTCAATGATGACAAATCCAAAAATATATCTTAGTACAGGTTTCCTTTAGAATAACCGGACCTGGGCTAAAAAGTCCCTTTATTTTTCTCCTAATCAAAACTAACCACTTGAAGACGAGGCCTTTTCTGGAACTTTGTTTAAAATTTAAATCAGTATTTTTTGCTAAAGAACTACTTAGAGCCCCAAAACATTATATATTATATAATATATATATAGATATATATATATATAGATATATCTATATATATATAGATATATCTATATATATATAAAAAAATATATATATATATAGATATATATATATATATATATTATTATTATTATTATTATTATTATTATTATTCAGGATTTATATAGCGCCAACAGTTTACGCAGCGCTTTACAATATAAAAGGGAGACAATACAGTTATAATACAATACAATACAATAGGATTAAGAGGGCCCTGCTCAGAAGAGCTTACAATCTAATAGGGTGGGGCAGGTGGTACAAAAGGTTGTAACTGTGGGGAATGAGCTGGTGGAAGTGGTAGGAGATTAGTTGGAGACGTGATAGGCTTTCCTGAAGAGATGAGTTTTCAGGGATTGCCTGAAGGTAGCAAGAGTAGGGGATAGCCGGATAGATGGAGGTAGCGAGTTCCAGAGGATGGGAGAGGCTCTGGAGAAATCCTGGAGACGAGCATGGGAGGAGGAGATGAGAGAGCTTGAAAGCAGGAGGTCTTGAGAAGAGCGGAGAGGTCGATTTGGGTGATATTTGGAGACAAGATTAGTGATGTAGCTTGGGGCAGATTTGTGAATGGCTTTGTATGTTGTGGTTAGAATTTTGAATTTAATTCGCTGGGTGATTGGGAGCCAGTGTAGGGATTGAAGTAGAGGGTTGGCAGACACTGAGCGGTTGGTAAGGTGGATAAGTCTGGCAGCAGCATTCATGATAGACTGAAGAGGGGATAGCCTATGGAGCGGTAGGCCAATGAGAAGGGAGTTGCAATAGTCAAGGCGAGAGATAACAAGGGAGTGAATGAGGAGCTTGGTGGTTTCATTTGTTAAAAAAGGGCGAATTTTAGAGATGTTACGGAGGTGAATTCTACAAACTTTTGACAGCGATTGGATTTGAGGCTGAAATGACAAGTCAGAATCTAGGATTACACCTAGTACCCTGGCTTGAGGGGAGGGACTGATGGTTGCATTGTTGATTTTGATGGAAAAGTCATGGAGGGGGGCACGGGCGGGGGGGAATATTAATAGCTCAGTTTTAGAGAGATTTAGTTTACGGAAGTGGTGCGACATCCATGCTGATATGTCAGTTAGTAAGTTAGTAATGCGAGAGGAGACTGAAGGAGTGAGGTGAGGAGTAGACAGATAGATTTGGGTGTCATCAGCGTATAAGTGGTATAGGAAGCCATGGGCAGTTATTAGGTGACCAAGGGAGGAGGTGTAGATAGAGAAGAGAAGGGGTCCAAGAACCGAGCCTTGGGGGACCCCCCACAGAAAGGGGCAATGGAGAGGAGGAGACAGAGTTGTAGGTGACACTGAAGGAGCGCTGTGATAAATAGCCAGAGAACCAGGATAGAGCAGAACCTCGGAGGCCAAGGGAATGTAGTTTATTGAGAGGCCGCAGAGAGGTCAAGTAGTAGGAGTATGGAGTACTGGCTGTTGGTTTTAGCAGTTAGTAAATCGTTAGTGAGTTTTAGTAAGGTAGTTTCCGTGGAGTGCTGCGAGCGAAAGCCAGACTGTAAGGGGTCAAGAAGGTTATTTTCATTGAGGTAGGAGCTAAGACGGTTGTAGACTAAGCGTTCTAGAAGTTTAGAGGTGAATGGGAGTAGTGAGATGGGTCTTAAGTTGTTCAGGTCAGTAGGGTCCAGTGAGGGCTTTTTAAGAATGGGAGTGATCTGTGCATGTTTTAGAGGGGAGGGGAAAATGCCACTAGAAAGGGAGAGATTGAAGATGTGGGTGAGGGAGCATAGGATAGAAGAAGAGGGTGACCGTAGTAGTTGTGAGGGAACAGGATCCAAGGGACAATTGGTTAGGTGGGCATCCGAGAAAATTTTTGTAACCTCTTCCGTAGTAGCCAATTCAAAAGAGGAGAGGGTTGAATGTGCTGCTGGGCAAGGTATGATGGGTGGGGAAGACGTACGCACAGTGGAGATGTCCTCACGAATTGCATCGATCTTGTCTTTGAAGTGATTGGCAATCTCTTGGGCAGTGAGTGAGTTAGTGGGTAGAGGGGGTGGTGGACGAAGCAGAGAGTTAAAGGTTGAGAAGAGCCGACGGGGACTGGATGACAAGGAATTAATAAGAGAGACAAAGTAGGCTTGTTTGGCAGCATGGAGGCATGAATTGTATTTTAGAAGGGCAGATTTATATAGGGTGAAGTCTTGCAGGCATTTGGTTTTACGCCACAGTCGTTCAAGAGCACGGCAATGTCTCTTGAGATTTCTAGTGTTGTCAGTTTGCCAGGGTTGTAACGGTCGGGGCCTAATTCTGCGTGTGGTTAGAGGAGCAAGTGCATCTAGTGATGATGAGAGTGAACTGTTGTAGACAGAAGTGGCCAGGTCAGGACAGGACAGGGGAGAGATTATGTCATATAGGTTGTCAGTAGCAGAATAGAGAAGAGAAGGGTTAAAGTGGCGAAGGTTTCTACAAGTAATTGTTTGCTGCTTGGAGGGATGGGTGGTTGGAGGCAAGGATACAGTGAAAGTAATGAGGTTGTGATCAGATAGAGGAAAGGGGGTGTTGGTGAGGTTGCCAGGGTTGCAGAGATGGGAGAATACAAGGTCAAGGGTATTACCATTGGAGTGAGTGGAAGTATGTGTCCATTGGGTTAGGTCAAAAGATGAGGTTAAGTTGAGAAGTTTAGCTGTAGTTGGGCTGTTGACATTGACAGGAATGTTAAAGTCACCAAGAATAATGGTGGGTATTTCAGAGGAGAGAAAGTAGGGTAGCCAGGCAGCAAAGTCATCAATGAAGCGCGATACCGGTCCTGGAGGCCTATAAATTGCTGCAATCCTCAGAGAAATGGGAGAAAACAGACGAATACAGTGCATCTCGAAAGAAGAGAGGGATAGAGAGGGAGGGACAGTAAGGACTTGGAAGGTGCTTTGTGGGGACAGAAGGAAGCCAACTCCACCTCCTTTCTGTCTGTTGGGTCTGGAGGAGTGAGTCCAATGGAGACCACCATGGGAGAGGGCAGCAGGAGAAGCTGAGTCAAAATTTTGCAGCCAGGTTTCTGTTATGGCGAGTATGTTCAAGCCATGAGAGATGAAGAGGTCATGTACAGATGTTAGCTTGTTACAGATGGAGCGGGCGTTCCAAAGGGCACATGAGATTGGTGGGGTGCTTTGAGGAAGCAGGGGGATAGAAATTAAACTGAGTGGATTGCGGTGGTTGCCAGAGGGGGAGGGGTATTGGATATGTGGTTTGCATTTGGAAAATGGCGGACCAGGATTAGGAGAAATATCACCTGAGACTAGGAGAAGGAGGAGGGTGAGGAAGGCAAGGTGGGAGTGGGATGTGCATGAGCGCACGTGTCTAGTGGCCCTGGTGTTTATGTCAGCATGTGGGTACAGCAACTGCAGGAGATGATGGGTGCCATAGTAGGGAGAGGGTAGGAGTGAGGGTGATATGTGCATGCTGCAGGGAAGAGAGGAGGTGTAGAGTAAAGATAATTTGAGGATAGAATACACCAATGTGAGAAGGAAGAGAATAAGGAGCATGTTAGTGGATAGAGAGTGGGAAACTAACCTAATATAAAATAAAATTTCAAAGTTGGTTTGCTTGTCGTCTTGCAGAGTGGAGCAGAGTTCCTGTTGTTCATGCAGCTTCAGTTATCCTGCTTTCGTTAAACTGCGTCGGTGAAACTGCGCATCACTCGTGACAGAGCCACTCAGGAAAGAGCCATGATGTCTGCGCCATGCCCCTGTCTGCGCCATCCCATAAGCTGCCATAAATTTATAGACAGCCTAAGCTGGGATGCATTTCTCAGTTGGTCATTATTGGGTCTGGAGTATATAATTCTGACAGAGACCCTAGAGAATAAAATGGCGACCGTTGCAATATTTTATGTCACACAGTATTTGCGCAGCGGTCTTTCAAACGCAATTTTTGGGGAAAAAATATACTTTAATTAAAAAAAAAAAAAAAACACTATTTACCCTATTTTTTTGTATAATGTGAAAGATGATTTACGCTGAGTAAATAGATACATAAAATTCCGTGCTTTAAAATTGCACACACTCGTGGAATGGCGACAAACTACGGTACTTAAAAATCTCCATAGGCAACATTTTAAAAATGTTTACAGGTTACCTGTTTAGAGTTACAGAGAAGGTCTTGAGCTAGAACTATTGCTCTCGCTCTAACTTTCACAGCAGTAGTTCACATATGTGATTTGAACACTGTTTTATATACTTGCACAACTTATGTATGCGTTGACTTCTTTTTTTTTTTTTTTCAAATATAAGTTTATTCAAAAAAGCAGGAGGGGCTAAGGGCCCCCAGTATCAACATAAACATAAACCGGGTTTGAGGACGCAGCCTCTTACATCCACATAATTAGGGCAAGACAGTATTGTTGCTCATTACAGGGTCATACACATGTTATTATACTCTATACAATAAGTTCAACCCAACTTTAGAGTTCAAGCATATCTGTTTGTGCTTATCCCACCTGCCAATTTTCCTTTTTCCAAAAGAATAGTTATAGTAAATTGAAAGAAGAGAGAAAAGAACGAGATAGAAGTCAGAGTAATGATAGGTTCAAAGAGTGAAAGGGGTAGGGGTATGGTACACGGGTCGGGGTAAGGGGGGGGGACACGGAGGCGGTGCCCATCCATTGCTTGGTATAGGCATGTCATGCATGGAGCTGCTGCCATATGGCTTCCATTATCTGTGTCAGTTCACGAGTTTGCTAGTAGGTTTTGTCCCTCAGTGGAAAATATGTATATAAGCCATTGCGACCATGTTTTAGTGTATTGTTCGGTTTGGTTACGGGCTGTGAGGATAAGATCCTCCATCTTCCTGATTTCCTCTACTTTTTTTAGCCACATACCCACAGTTGGAGGTCTGGTAGTCTTCCACAGCAAAGGGATACAGGCTTTGGCCGCATCAAGGAGATGTCTGGTCAGTGATTTTTTATATGTTTTTTTGGACATATTAGAAGCATGTAGTAAGAAAAGGCTAGGGTCCGCCACAATATTTTTGTATCGTCTGCTGTATGGACTTCCAAAACTGCTCCAATCTCCGAACAGGACCAAAAGACATGGAGAATCGTACCCTGTTCCTCCCCACATCTCCAACACATACCTGAGGACGATGGGAAGAATTTCCGCAGTTTGTCTGGAGTGTTGTACCATCTGGTTACTAATTTATAATTAGTTTCCTGCATTTTCGTGCATATTGAGGATTTGAATGTAAAATAGAGTATGTTTTGTTTTTGCCGTGATGTGAAGCTACACTGCATATCTCTCTCCCATGTCCTGAGGGTGGGCATTTGGTTATGCGTTGACTTCTACATGCTAGCACAGGGGGATGGGGCACTTTAAATTTTTTTTCCTTATTTATTTAACTTTTTATTTTTACACTGTCCATTTATTTTTTGTATCATTTTTATTCCTATTACAAAGAATGTAAACATCCCTTGTAAAAGAAATAAGGATGAGAGGTCCTCAAAAAGACCCCGTGTCTCTCATTTACCTTTAAAAGCAAAAGATCACAAATATTTTTTTTAAACTTTTGCTTTAAAAAAAACATATTGACTATGGCCCGGCAACCGGCAAGTGACGTCACACATAACTTCGGTCCTCCAAGGGCATAGGGACGAGTGGTGGCCATCTTGGCCTCACTCTTCTCCATACTCAGCTTCGGATCATTCCCGAGCTTCACCGATGGGTCAGGTAAGCCCAGGAAGAATCGCTTCTAAAAGTGATCCTTGCAGCGAATCTGCCTGCAGGACCACATAGAATAGGCCATAGTAAAAAAAAAAAAAAATGGGGTTATGGCAGTTAGCTACTGTCATAACACTGGTATATAACGTCAAACACATGACGTATCTTTACTATGGGCTGGTCGCCAAGTGGCTAATATCATTAAGAGCCCCTACTGCTCACTAGGCTTCTAGTATTTGAAAGCTGACGACAGGGGGGGAAGCTTAGTGCCCAGAGAAGTGAGGCTTAAAGTGAACATGTAGCTAAACAAAAATAACAAACCTAACAACAGCAGGTAGCTGAGAACATAAACTCTGTACAATGTGATTGAAAATCTCATTAGTGACTTGGACAGGTATTTGTGGGGAACACAGTAATGTGTTAATTCAGACATTTTTTAGGCCAGGACAGGTTCACTTTAAACCTTATGCACACTGGGCAATAAAATAACCACTTTTAGGAGGGTTTGATGTTTGTCTTTTTCTGCCTCTAAACACCCCTCAGTGTTAGCCTATGTGTCCATGCACACATAGGCGCGTGAAGGCATTTAGAGGCAGAAATAAAACCCCGCCGGTAGTGTGTTCAAGAGCAGCAGCTTTTTGGCAGAAAAAAATGCTTGACGCACCTAAATGCTAGGGTGTTTAGCACTTGAGCATTAATTCATTTTAATGGCCAATGCAATTAACTAATCTCCAAGTGCTTTACGTGCCTAAATGTGCCTAATAACTGCATTTACATGTAGATCTGCCCCATAGGGATTGCTGTGTGTAGACTTCCGTGGGCTTTTCCCCTTCTTATCTTGCAGCCGGTTACTAAGGGTTTTTACACAACCGCCCGTACTCTCATCTGCTCGTTTCCAATAATCAGTCCAGGGGTTTGGTTTTTCTGGTGTTTATTGTTGGAATTTGGATAGGAGAAAGGAATATTGGGATACTTCAACTGGAACTAATTACAATTGAAGACAACTCTCACTCGGCCTCACAGGTTAGATATGGTAACAGACTTGCTGTAATACCATACAACACTTGTATGGGAAGAATAAGTCCTTTGCTTGCTCTGGCTGCAGACTTGATGAAACTGTTTCTCTTCAGGACACTCACTAGCATCCCCTTTCACTGACACCCGTCCTCTGACAATACTAGCTGAAGGGATGGCCCTCACAGAACAGGCCCCAAGATACAGATCTGTACTCACTATAGGCTAAAGCAGATACTTCTATCGTGTCTCCCTTCCAGTCAGCTCTGCAGAACATCTGGGTTGCAGCTATTCTCAGATTCAGGCCCTCAGGTCAGACATCCAAGGCCATGTGGCAGCTTCTACAGAGAAGTGGCACCCGCCCCCTCCCTCTGGGACCCCGCTCTCCAGCAGAAGACCCTGAGTACATATGCTGTTGGCATTTATACAGTCACCCAGCATGCACCGAGGCACTTTTCTCTGCCAATATCCAGGGCTGTAACAATGCCTGTGCCCTTATTTGTCAGGTTTCCTCCCACTGTCCAATATGTCCCCCTATTGGACCAGTGTGAAACATTCAGACAACATTGGCAGCACCTGAACACCATGAGCAGACCCTATCAATTGATCCTTGCTCCCTTGAAGACAGAAAGCATCCAAATCTGCCTGGCAATCTTTCTGGTAAGCAGAAAGACCCAAAACTATACTCTCTTATAGAACTTAACTAGGAGGGTACTACATACAAAAACGCCACTTTTAGAAGCATTTGATTTTTTTTTCTGCCTCTAATGCCCCTTGATAATATGCCAATGTGTGCATGCAAACATAGACATGACATTTACAGGCAGTTAGAGTCAGGGGGGTTTAGAGGCACTGCCAGTTTGTTCAGGAGCAGCAGTGTCTTGGCAGAAAAAACGCTTGGCACGCCTAAATGTTAGGCACATTTAGCACTCCAGTGTTAATTCAATTCAATGGCCAGAATAAGTCATTATTCTGGCTAATAAAATGAATTAAGGCCGGTTTCACACTGGGGCGGTGGGTGTGTCGGCGGTAAAATGCCTCTACTTTTAGCGTCGTTTTAGCGGCGCTATTTGGCGGTTTTACTCCCCACTAGCGGCTGAAAAAGGGTTGTTATAGCCGCGCTGCCCCATTGATTTCAATGGGCAGGAGCGGTGAAGGAGCGGTGTATACACCGCTCCTTCACCGCTCCAAAGATGCTGCTAGCAGGACTTTTTTCAGCATCCTGCTAGCGCACCGCTCCAGTGTGAAAGCCCTCAGGCTTTCACATTGGAGAGACAGCAGCGGCAGTTTTAGGTTGGTTTGCAGGCGCTCTTTTTAGCGCAATAGCTCCTGCAAAATGACTCAGTGTGAAAGGGGTCTAACTGCAAAGCACTTGACATGCCTAAATGCACCTAAAAAGGTTTTCAAAAACACGGCTTTAGGCTGGGTTCACCTATATGTGAATTGGATGCGTTTTTAACTCCGGACTGCAAACTGCAACCGCATATATGTGAACCAAGCCTAAGGTGCGTTTTTGATGCTGCTTTTCACCTGCAATGAGGAAAGTGTTCAGGAGAGCTGGGCAAATGCCCAGTATGCACAAGGCCTAAACTTATTTAGGTAACACTGCCGTAGCTGCCAATTTTATCTCCTGAGTTTACATTTTGGCATTTATCTTGAGCAAAAGCTTACTAAATCCTTAAGAATGCTGGTAGGCAAATGTCACCAACAGCCAGAGAATTTTATTTCTGCCATGATCAGCCATGAATGGCCATTTTGCAATCAAAATACTGCAAAATAATTAATTCAACCAGAGCCCAGGAGTGTCTTGCAGCCCTGGAGGTTATATGTGCCTATAAAGGTGCCGTTACCTAAATCTTGGGATGCTATGTTGCCAAAGAAGCCACATGGTAGTGTGATAATATACTTTCAGAGGGGATGAATATTGACAGAGGTTATGTAGTATATATTGTTAGAGGTTTACTATATAAACAAAGGCCAGGGGTTGTGATGTTTCTTGTGGCCAGTTGGGTGTCATATAGTGGTCATAATGTTTTTTTCTTAGCAGAGACCAAGGTGTCATGTTGCTAGATAGGGGAGATGTTATCAAAATTGCCAACAATTTTAATTAGTTAATTATGTTTTATTTGCTATTTGAAAAAAGTACATATAAATGAGTTCTATGGTCACAGCATACACTTCAAAGTTTTAACATCAGCATTGTAATAGCAATACAAACAACAGTTATTTTTGACAATTAAAGATAAACTTACTTGAAAAATCCCCTTTCCTGTTGTGAGTGCTACCTGGTCGCTGGCTGACTCTTTTCACAATTTTCTGTATTCCCTGCATGCTTTGCAGCTTCTCCTCTGCTGTTTACTTACCAAGTTCTAAGGACTACATATCCCATGGTACCTTGCTGCCTGTAAGCAGTGATTCCTGCACTGACTCCACCTCCTAAAACTCCTCCTCTCAACTCCTCTGTAGTTCAGAAGGCAGACTCTGTGAAATGTGTGACAAAGCAATGTCTACTCACAAGACATAGTGAACATTTGTCACAGAATTCAAGGAAGTAAATATGTGGGATCTTCACAAGTTTACAAACTTCAAGATCTTTCAGACTAATAGGAGTAGGCTAGAAATAAATACAATACCATGTGGAAATGAATATTTTTTTTACATTTTGATACTATTTTAAAATGAATCAAGTTAAATACACTGAAGGTAGAACATGGTGAGAAAAGAATGTAATATTCAAGAAATATACCTTTATGCACCTGGGCAAGGTAGAAAATCCAGATAGCTTTCCTAGATGTGCAGCTGAACATCTCTGCTTACTACAGTCGTCACGTGACATACTGTACCAAGTGAAATTGTAAATCAGGAGCTTGCATTCCTCAAAACACATATCTTTGTTTGATGGGCATAGATCAAGCTGGCCTGCTGAAGAACATAACATTCAGAGAGTTCTCATAGCAGTACAGCCAGCCATCACCTAAAAAAAATGTTAAACTGGGTAGTGCAGGCTAATCATGTCCAAGGCCCAAGCTTTGCCTGTCAGTTATATACAGTATGTAGCACCCTCACAGTTACTAATGTAGGTAAATTTAGCTTAGCTCCCCTGTAGGCAAAGGAGCATGTGTTATTTGTGTTTACGAGACTGGGCAGTGCTTCACAGGCTGTGGCTCTATTACCTCCCCCTGTCTTCTGGAACTTATTGGAAAGTTCTAGCACATAGTGGGTGGGGGTGGGGGGAAGGGGCAGAGGCTGCAGCCTGAATGGAGTTTCCACTAATCCCTGGGAAAGGCAGACCTAGAAGGAGGGGAAGTGGCCCATATATATTCTGAAGCCTGGCAGTCTGGGAGCAGTCCAGGGTCCATTTTTCTGGAGATGACCCCTGTGCTGGGGGCTCTGCTCCTAAGGCAGAAGAGAAGAAGCAGGAGCAGAGGGGAGAGAGGAAGAAAGCTCCAGGACATCACTCAGGCCAAGACAGAAGCAGCCTGTTCAGCAAAAGACCAGCACAGCAGCCTTCTGGATTCTAGGAGCTACTTAAAAAGAATGCAAGCCAGCCATTGCACCCAAAGGTAGGAGAGGACAGGAAAATGCAATACCTCACGTGTCTGGGACCAGATACCTTAAGTGCAGAGCAAAACAGCCAGGAGCCCCCCAACACCTCTAACTTTGGGCGTAGAGCAGCAAGGTGCCATGCAATACGGCCCGGTGCTGTGTCTTTAACATTACTTTTTGGGGCTTTTATCCCTTGTTTTAGCTGTACCATTACTCCCACTGGTGTGCAGCACAGTTCAGTTTGGAATATAACAGCAGGTCTTCAACCGTTTGTTTGGAGTTTGTAATTTCTTCAGTTCTGGGCATCCCATGTACCCTCAAATCCTATCCAAGTTCTACATTCCCAAAATAAACACTAAAGACCAAAACCCCTAGACTGTTTCTTGAGCCATCAGAGAGTGTGTGGAAAATTCCCTTTGCCTGGCTGTGGGTGCTATGAGAGGTGAAAAGGCCCGAAGTTCAGCAGCTCCTTTGGGGGTAGCACTACATTTACATACTACCAGTGTAGCTGCAATATTCTCCACAGCAGGCAGCATCATAGCACACCTGCTCCTCAGCATAGATATGACTTCCCCGCCATTGTTAAAATATTACATTGCTCCAGTGGTCAAGTGTTCTGTTATCACAGTTGAACTAAATATAGTGTATCCTGCAGCACTATAATATATATATAGATATATATATATATATATATATATCTATATATATATATATATATCTATATATATAAATATATATGCAGTGCCTTGAAAAAGTATTCACACCCCTTGAAATTTTCCAAAGTTATTTTATTGTCATTTTATGTGATAGACCAACGCAAAGTGGTACATAATTGTGAAGTGGAAGGAAAATGATAAATGGTTTTCAAAATTTTTTACAAATAAATAATGAAATGAAATTACAAATAATAAATGAAAAGTGTGGCGTGCATTTATATTCAGCCCCCCTGAGTCAATACTTTGTAGAACCACCTTTCGCTGCAATTACAGCTGCAAGTCATTTTGGGGATGTCTCTACCAGCTTTGTACATCTAGAGAGTGACATTTTTGCCCATTCTTCTTTGCAAAATAGCTCAAGCTCTGTCAGATTGGAAGGAGAGCATCTGTGAACAGCAATTTTCAAGTCTCGCCACAGATCTCAATTGGATTTAGGTCTGGACTTTGACTGGGCCATTCTAACACATGCATATGCTTTGATCTAAACCATTCAATTGTTGCTCTGGCAACAATTGAATGGTCCTGTCCTGCTGGAAGGTGAACCTCCGCCCCAGTCTCAAGTCTTTTGAAGACTCTAACAAGTTTTCTTCTAAGACTGCCCTGTACTTGGCTCCCTCTATCTTCCTATCAACTCTGATGCCGCATACACACGGTCGGACTTTTTGACAACAAAGGTCCGACGGTCTTTCCGATGGACTTTCGACGGAGTTACAACGGACTTTGGACAGACTTTCTAACGACCAGACTTGCCTACACACGATCACACCAAAGTCCGAAGGATTCGTACGTGATGACGTACGGCCGAACTAAAATAAGGAAGTTGATAGCCAGTAGCCAATAGCTGCCCTAGTGTCGGTTTTTGTCCGTCGGACTAGTATACAGACGAGCGGATTTTTCGACCGGACTCGAGTCCGTTGGAAAGATTTGAAGCATGTTCCAAATCTAAAGTCCGTCAGATTTTCAACCAAAAAAGTCTGCTGCAGGTCCGATGAAGCCCACACATGGTTGAATTGTCCGCCGGACTCGGTCCGTCGAACCAGTCCGGTCGAGAAGTCCACTCGTGTGTACGCGGCTTGACCAGCTTTCCTGTCCCTGCTGAAGAAAAGCATCCCCACAACATGATGTTGCCACCACCATGTTCCATGGTGGGGATGGTGTGTTCAGGGTGATGTGCAATGTTAGTTTTCCACCACACATAGCGTTTTCCTTTAAGCCCAAAAAAGTTCAATTTTAGTCTCATCTAACAAGAGCACCCTCTTCCACATGTTTGCTGTATCCCCCACATGGCTTCTTGCAAACTGCAAATGGGACTTCTTGGCTTTCTTTCAACAATGGCTTTCTTTGTGCCACTCTTCCATAAAGGGCAGCTTTATGGAGTGCACAACTAATAATTGTCCTGTGGACAGATTCTCCCACCTGAGTTAACATGGGCCTCTTGGCTGCTTCTTTTTATAACCTAACCCTGCTTTAAACTTCTCCACAACTTTATCCCTGACCTGTCTGTGTGTTCATTGGCCTTCATGATGCTGTTTGTTCATTATGGTTCTCTAACAAATCTCTGAGGGCTTCACAGAACAGTTGTATTTATACTGAGATTAAATTACACACAGGTGGACTCTATTTACTAATTCGGTGACTTCTGAAGGCAATTGATTCCACTAGATTTTAGTTAGGGGTATCAAAGTAAAGGGGGCTGAATACAAATGCCCGCCACATTTTCACAGATTTATGTGTAAAAAAATTTGAAAACCATTTATCATTTTCCTTCCAATTCACAATTATGTGCCACTTTGTGTTGGTCTATCACATAAAATCTCAATAAAATACATTTATGTTTCTGGTTGTAACATGGCAAAATGTCGAAAATGTAATTGGGTATTGTAATGGAAATTTGTAAGTTCTGTATATAATTGTATTGTATTTTGTATGTATTGCACACTGCCCTCACTGTGCACACAGCACTAATAATGTTTTCAGTACATGTTTACATTCTTTCAAGTCCTGATTAGAATTAGCCTGCCTATGTAACGCCCCTTGTTACCATAAACGTACAATTATAATATTAATGTGATACCCACGTAATCATGTGTATAAAAACCTTCAATTGCGTCATAATAAAGCAGAACAGTTATTTGGAAAGATGTGGAGTGTATCTTTTGTGTCTGTTCCCTACTGCAGTAGTTATTATTAATTAACCACTAATGAATATGAGGATAGGAGTTGCCTATGATCAATTTAACGGGTCAGCATGGCGAGCTTTGCCTTAGGAGGGGTTTCCAGGTGACCCTGAGTATCCGAAACGAGGAGCTTGAGACGATCCGGGAATTTCTGATAATCAGCCGGCTGAGGTAAGCCTTTTGCTTACATTTGAGTTATCAGACTTCCTTGATCGGTAAGGCATTTTCAGGACAAAGGGCACCTATTTTACTCCCCTTAATCGAACTGTATTGATTGGTGGTTATATGTTATGTTGTCACTGTCTATTGTCCATCAGAGTGTTATAGATAAGAAAGGGAAGAATAGTGTTGTTCACAGGTATATGTAGTACACCTGTTAGTCTAGAGGCAAGAGGTATAGGCACAAGTAGAGAAGACTGGACAGTCATTATGGGCATTGAATTAAGTAAGGGAATGAAGGGTAAGAGACCCTCAAAAATGCCCAGCGCAAGAGGAGCGCTATATATGAACCGAATGTGCGGTTCTGCCTATACTGAGCCCCTAGATTAATGGTTTAAAATGGACAGGGATCCACAATGGGTAACTGGGTTACCAAGGTCCACAGGGACTAAGAATCATGCAGAGTAAACAGCTAGAGAAACAGCTATCTATGTGAGCAGGATGGATGAAGGGTGACAATAACACTAGACAGAAAGGGACATTTTCATGTTAAGTTGTGGGATGAATTTGGGGTCAGGCACTACAACTAGTAAAATCAGAAACAAAGAAATGAGAATTAAAACAGAATAATTTATATGTTGTCAGAGAGGGAAGATGGGATGAGCACTGTGGCTGCCCGTCTGATCATAGAATCATGGAAGCTAGATATAAAGGATATCCGAACAAAATAAGGAATGCAGAATTTAAGGAAGGGAAATATTAATGAGAGTTAAAAGAAAGTGAGAGAATGATATGCATGTGTTGTGTACAAATGGGAAAAATGTAAGCGATTTTAGAGAGATATTGGTGTATGTTTGTGCGAATGCTGGGACCTTTAGTTCTATCCCTTGTGTGTGTCATGTACGCAGATGTGACCCCCTCCTTTGTGCTCTCCTGAAAGAATGTGGCTGAGATGAGAGGTCAGTGATAAGCTGGAAGGACACCATGTCAATTCCAGTTTTTTAGACAAAACATTTATAACAATATGTGACGGGTTAATGAATCTAATGGTAAACAATGTGATCACAATTATTTTTTTAATCTGTTTTCCAAACATGGTAAAATGAAGGTTACATTTAACCGTGTATTACACAAATTGAATATCCTTTGATAGTGGAAACAGTGCATTTAAAAAAGGGAAATTAAGTAAAATTAAGTAATAATGAGTATTCATTTCTAATATGAGTTTAACAATTTTATTAATAATATAGATATATTGAAACTGGTTTAGACAACCTTTGGTTGGAAATTAAATTAAATTTTAAGGTTCTTGATAATAACTTGATGTGCGGTCCATGATGTGAGAGTTATAATAAATTCAATTTAAATATAACAGACCCATCACATCAAGTCCACACACCCCGTTAGGATAGATGCCACCTGCAGCCAGTTGTTTTATAGTTTTTGATGCTTTCTGGTCCATCATACAGATTGTTGGTCCTTTTGTTTTGTTTATTTTTATTTTTGAAATCCAAAGCAGAATATGTGGATTGTGAAATGATGTGCCCCTTTTCCTTGTAAGTACAGTGGTATAAGCAGAAGAATATTTTGGATTTATGGGCATCTCTGCATGACCGCAGGGTATTGTTATCATTTATTATGATATTGCCAGGAAAAAGTTGTCTTTTGAAACATGAAACTGAAGTTCTTACACAAAACAGCATGATAGAAAACAAGCCATTGTAATATATTTATGCAAGCTGGACCCAGTAATGAAGGGTTCATCCCGACATATCAGAGCTGCAGCTTTTATGCAAAGGTGCTATTAGACAAAGTTAGATATTGTTTTGGTCAAACATTTAATTTTTAACGGTCCGACATTCTGCGCAGCAAATATACAGCTAACGAAATGTTTGTCTAATGAAAGGTTTAAAATGTGAGTATGTTGATGTACAAATCTAACAATGAAAAACGCGTACATTTATTCAAAAGAAAGGAAAAAACCACATGTGGTAAATTGATGATGTAGGAATCAGCTGCTGTGAGCCCAGTGCAGGACACACTCCCTGAAGATATTACATTTTTTATAGATTTGAGTATGCAGTTTATCAACCAGAAGGATACTATGTATTCAGAGTCATTGGATCCTTTTTCCCCAGCTCAAGAAGCAGAGCTCCATGTTTTAGCAAAGCCTGTGAGCTATAAAAAGAATGTATATTTATATAGATAGTTGAGATATAGAGAGCTTTTGGTTCCATTTGAATGGCCAGAAGTTTGTTTTTACTTCGGCAGGTAAACCAATAAAGCATGCCAAGTTAATTTGATTGGCTCTTTTCAGCCTTCCAGGTTCTTGCTGAGGTAGCCATATTAACTTTCACACATGGAAGCAGACCAGGTGACTAAGGATGCTGCATTTACAGCCCCTGGGTCTGTGCAACTCACAGATTCCACCCTAGTTCTGGCCCAGTATAGCTGGGATTAATAATTCAACTTTAAGGACCCCAGAACGAGAAGAACAAGTGGTCCACAGGGGGCAACTTCTTATGAAACAGGACTTTGGAAAAGGTGATCATTTATGTCTGCCAGCCACTCTTTTCCCTCCAGCTTGACACATGGACCGTGTCATCAGTCACAAGCAGTTATGGCTGCCTTAGTAAATGAGCGTGGGATAGAGCTAGGGTTCCCCACAGTTGTTTTTATAACATACCACTTCTTGTTTTACCTGTTACCAAAGGTGTTACCAAAAGCTGAACATCCCTTCTAGAGATTACAAAAAGATATATCCAGATGCTCAAGTTAGGATCTTACAAGTATGCATTTTGTCTGTATGGAAATGTTTTCTGGATGTCCAGCGGCAAATTCTACTGCAGAGGCCACAGTAAAAAGTGTTATCAGAAGTAGTTTGTAAATATAGAGTGCAGAATCTACAGAGAGTAACAGAGGAAATCATTTTTATAGGAGAGTCCTTACTAGAAGTTTTGAGGTTTTATTTTTACACTCCCTACTGTCTACAATGTAGCAGAAAAAGTAGAGTAAGAAACTAGAAAACTTTTGCCTGAATGTTTTCTTATATTTTATCAAGCCTCTAAGGGGGATGTTGGACTCTCTCTCTATGGGATTTGGTTTGGGAGTGTGTTACTCATTTGCTTATATTTTGTTTTAGCAGCTGAAGTCCTCCATTCGGATCTCACAGAGAATGTTGCTGATCTTTTAAGGTTTTTGACAAACTCATTTATGTGTTTTCTCCCCAATTCCAGATCCTAAAAGTTTGGAAGGATCTAAAACTAAATCCAGGTGACTTGTGGATTGTTAAGAGACATTTATATATAAGGAAATGTTTGGAGACTCAATACAGCATCTATTTCATGTACAGTTTTTGCAAAACTTGAAGGAAAAGTTACCTGGATCCACACCAGACACTGCAAAAATGACTAAATTAAAGAAATCTCTGTGTTTGATTTTGATTCCCTCTTGTGATCACAGTCTAGGGTACTTTTTGATTCATTTACTTTAATTGTAAAGGATATATATATTTGAAAAGTAGTTTAGCCATGTTGAAGTCATATTTTGTCATTTGTATGTCTTCCATTTTATGTAGAATTGTCTGTGTTTACATATGCTAATAAGTCAGCATGCCCACAATTCAGCTAGAAGGCCATTCTGGCCACAGGAGTGTACAGCCAGTACTCTGTAAATATGTCTCATCAATCATTTGTTTTTCACAATGAAAAGTCATTTTGTAATGAAAAAGTTGCTCAGCTATTATTTTCTCCACAATGGAGTTTTTTGCCTCTTTGGCCAGGACTACCTCCACCTAAGCGTGTGGAGGTTCCAGGTTAAAGGTGATAGCAGGTATGGTTAGTGATCAAAATATTGATCAAAAGAGGGGAGACTGTAATGGAAATTTGTAAGTTCTGTATATAATTGTATTCTATTTTGTATGTATTGCACACTGCCCTCACTGTGCACATAGCACTAATAATGTTTTCAGTAAATGTTTACATTCTTTCGAGTCCTGATTAGAATTAGCCTGCCTATGTAACGCCCCTTGTTACCATAAATGTACAATTGTAATATTAATGTGATACCTACGTAATCATGTGTATAAAAACCTTCAATTGCATCATAATAAAGCAGAACAGTTATTTGGAAAGATGCGGAGTGCATCTTTTGTGTCTGTTCCCTACTGCAGTAGTTATTATTAATTTGGAACCACTAATCAATATGAGGATAGGAGTTGCCTATCATCAATTTAACCGAGTCAGTATGGATCCTTTTTCAAGGCACTGTATATATATAATCTTTCAACATCATATGACATTATACTCTGAAACACGATAAAATGTCATATCAGTGCTCCAATAGCAATCCACCCTATGCCCAAGCACTATATTGTATCCCTCCCAGGGCTTTATTATACCCTGAGCAATAATACAGTATCTCCCCAGCATTTTTCTAGCAAAATATTACTGTATATTCTCGGACACTGACACAAATTGTTCAATACACAACACACTGCATGAAACTACATCTGGTACTGACTAACCTGGATTTGGACGGGCAAGACCTTCAATAAAGTAATTTTGTGTAAAGCCTATATACTGTATGTATGCTTTTAGCAGCCATACACTTTTATCTACATGCACTAGCAAAACATCATTACACACATTGTGACTTTAATATGTGTAAAACATTTTTATCATAATAGCCAGAAACATCCTTCCATTCTAGGTTACAGAGTAATAAAAATATACATGTACAAGTTTCAGCTAGCCAAGAGTCCATTTACTGAACTGTGAAATTTCTCCAGTTAACTATATAATATCTATGAATCTTCAAAACAACTAATTGCTACAAGTTCTGGTAAATGTCCCATAACACTATTTGATATCTATGGATCCCCAAAATAACTATGGGCTGTAAATAATGTACAACAGGTAAAATAAATATTGAACACGTCACCATTTTTCTTGGTAAATATACAATATTTCTAAAGGTGCTATTGACATGAATTTTTTACCACATGGCGGTAATAACCTGTGCAATCCATACATACAAATAAACCAAAACAAATAAGTTCAGAAATTAAGTTATGTGTAATAAAATGAAATGACACAGGGGAAAAGTATTGAACACGTGACGAAAGGGAAGTGCAAACAGGCATGGAAAGCCTAGACACCAGCTGAAATCTATCAGTAATTAGAAAGCAATCCTGCCCCTTGTCAGTGCAAATTAATATCAGCTGGTTCATTCTCAACTGATGGCCTATAAAAAGGTGTCTCATTACCAAGGTGTCACACAGGAAACCTCTCATGATGGGTAAAAGCAAAGAGCTCTCGTAAGACCTTTGTAACCTTATTGTTACAAAACATACTGATGGCTTTGGTTACAGAAGGATTTCTAAACTTCTGAATGTTCCAGCGAGCACTGTTGGGGCCATAATCTGGAAGTGGAAAGAACATCATTTCACCATAAACCGGCCACGGCCAGATGCTCCTCGTAAGATTTCTGACAGAGGAGTGAAAAGAATTATCAGAAGAGTTGTCCAAGAGCAAAGGACCACTTGTGGAGTGTTTCAGAAAGACCTGGAATTAGCAGGTACAATTGTTTCAAATAAAACAATAAGTAATGCACTTAACCGCCATGGCCTGTATGCACGCTCACCACACAAGACTCCATTGCTGAAGAAAAAGCATGTTGAAATTTGTTTAAAGTTTGCTGCACAACATTTAGACAAGCCTGTGAAATACTGGGAGAATATTGTCTGGTCAGATGAGACCAAAATTAAACTCTTTGGATGCCATAATACACACAATGTTTGGAGGTCAAATGGCACTGCAGATCACCACAAAAAAACATACCCACAGTTAAAGGAGTTGTAAAGGCAGAAAGTTTTTTTATCTTAATGCATTCTATGCATTAAGATAAAAAGCCTTCTGTGTGCAGCAGCCCCCCTACCCCCCAGCCCCCCTAATACTTACCTGAGCCCCATCTCTGTTGAGCGATCTTCACATATGTCTCGGCCATCCGAGACTCTCCCCTCTGATTGGCTAAGACACAGCAGTGGCGCCATTGGCTCCCACTGCTGTAAAAGTTAGTCAGCCAATCAGGAGAGAGAGGGGGCGGGGCTAGGTCATAGCTCCGTGTCTGAATGGACACAGGGAGCTGTGACTCGGCTCAGGTGCCCCCATAGCAAGCTGCTTGCTGTAGGGGGCACTCAATAGGAGGGAGGGGCCAGGAGCTACAAAAAGGGACCAGAGAAAAGGAGGATCCAGGCTGCTCTGTGCAAATCCACTGCAACAGAGCAGGTAAGTATAACATATTTGTTATTTTTATTGAAAAAAAATGAGACTTTACAATCACTTGAAGTTTGAAGGTTGGAACATTATGGTGTGGGGCTGTTTTTCAGCATACGGTACTGGCAAACTTCATATCTTTGAAGAAAGGATAAATGAAAAAATGTACCAAGACATTCTTGATAAAAATCTGCTGCCATCTACCAGGATGATGAAGCTGAAATGAGGGTGCACATTTCAGCAAGACAATGATCCCAAACACAAAGCCAAGGAAACTCTCAATTGGTTTCAAAGAAACAAAATAAAGCTGCTAGAGTGGCCCAGCCAATCACCTGACTTGAATCCAATAGAAAATCTATGGGAAGAACTAAAGATTAGAGTTCATACAAGTATAAGAGGCCACGGAACCTTTAAGATTTGAAGACTGTATGGAAGAATGGGCCAAAATCACACCTGAGCAATGCATGTGACTAGTTTCTCCATATAGGAGGTGTACCAACAAAGCATTTTGTATGATATATTAAATAAATTTCAGTTAGTATGTTCAATACTTTTTCCCTGTGTGATTCCATTTTATTGCACATAACTTAATTTATGAACTTATTTTTTTTTTGCATGTATGTATGGATTGCATGGGTTGTTATGTGGTAAAAATTTTGTCAATAGCACCTTTAGAAATATTTTTATGCAGAAAATCGTGACATGTTCATTACTTATTTTACCCATTGCATAACCCATGAGTAATCTTTACTATATCCAAATTACAAGTTAGCCTTCCAATGTCAGCTAATACAACAATTTGCTTATCAAATAAACAGTATATTTTGCTTTGTAATAGCGCACTCTTTGTAACACTGTGTCTGTCACCTTTACTGTAATGTTCAAAACTATTTTACCAGTTTTAGAACTGAAATTTTGGCCTAAGCCTTTGTCATTGCTTGCAACATAACAAGTATTTGTAAGAGTCCTTAACCATTAGACTGTACTGCATTGTGAATGCATCAGATTCACTAGGGGGAAGCTACTAAAGAGGAGCCCAAATTGTGGAGGAATTAGGTACAGTAAGTGACAAGAAATCGTTGTGCTCAATCACTGTTGCTTCTGTTGTTGCCATAATTGACTGTGAACGTAATATTCATTATTGCAATAAAACCTTGCTTCAAGCTACATTATGTTGTGCACCACCCTCTATCAGTTGTGTAAATACATATGAAAACACATGTAAAATAAAATGAAAAGTGTCTATATCAATTATACAAAAGGCGTGTAAAAAAAGGCTCTTGTAGAAAATCTTTACTTTTTTTTTACCCATCTATCATTGGCTGTAAAAACAAGCCAGTGGTCCCTACAACACATAGGATTATGAAGACCCAAAGAAAGACTCGGTCAATAACCATTGCAACGTATTTCCAGTCATCTTCTTCCTAAAATAAAAGACACAGACAATATAATGCAACAATGTTAAGAATATCTCACCTATACCATAATTTTTATAAGTTTACAAATGTTATGTATAGTAGATTGATCACCTACCACAACAGTACATTAATTCAATAGCCATCTATACTCCACTGATATATATAGTGATACTATATCACTGATCGGCCTAACACTTGGTTTAGGTAGCTGTTAATTTCTAAGCAATAAAAAGCACATCTGAGGAAGTGCTTGTTGATTCTATACACATATTTTATATGCTGGAAAAGCTCTGTGATCATAAAGTGTATCCCTTGTCCTTCCAAGATTAGTAACTGCAGTGTGCATTGCCTATTGGTGCCCATAAACAAGCTATCACCAGAGAAAGACCACCCCCGACTTTCGAGAAACTAAATGTGCTAGATCAGGCCAGCACAGTGGATAACTAAATCTGCAGCAGCTAGGAGCACATACTGTATATTCAAGAAAGAAAGGTATCGGCCTCCTATATATTGAGATTTATAAAGGGGATTTAATGTAAAGTACATTTAGTAGATAACTATTACTGTAAATTCAGAATAGAACTGCTTTTAAAACATTTCTGTTTGGAATGAATAAAATGGTATTATTCAACTGGAATCAACTGGTATATGAAAATCTTACCTCTTTCCTTTCGTTATGATCTTTGATATTTTCTGCCATGAACTGAATGCTGTCAACAACATCTGTAATTTCTCCTGGAGAATGCTGAACTGCGTTACAAGCTTCTTGGTGATGTCGCCTGCGGTTTCTGGTGCTCTGTTCCTTTGTTCTCATACAGTGATAACAAGTCTCATCTTCAAAAACGTCCACATCTCTACACTGTGAATTCATGAGTTTCCCAGTCTTACGAACATTTCTCTTCTTGATTCTTTTAGAACAAGGTCGGTCTTTCTTCTCCATAGTCTTTCTCATCATTAGTAATTTAGGAAGGTGTTTCAAAAAGACACCCCTGACCCATCCAGGCATTTTGTGTGTTGTTGGGGTTCGGTAATGGATGTTAAGCACAAATACTGTAACTACTATAGATAGGGTTACAAATATCATAGTGAATAGAAGGTATTCTCCAACAAGTGGAATTACCAGAGAAGTTGAAGGAATGGTTTCAGTGATTACCAACAAAAACACAGTCAAAGACAACAACACAGAGATGCAGAGAGTGACTTTCTCCCCACAGTCAGATGGAAGATAGAACACCAGTACAGTTAAAAATGATAAGAAGAGGCATGGCATAATCAGATTAATGGTGTAGAACATAGGCAGTCTTCTGATGTAAAAAGAATATGTGATATCGGTATAGATCTCTTCACAACAATTGTACTTAATATCGTGCTTATATCCCGATACATCTACTATTTCCCATTCATTGTTCTCCCAAAAATCTTTCATGTCAACTTTTGATCCAATGATAGAAAGGTCTATTTTCGCTTTGTCGTATGACCATGACCCAAACTTCATTGAACAATTCTGGTGATCAAATGGAAAAAAAGTTATATCCATCGGACATGAGCTCTTGAAGATTGCTGGAGGAGACCAGGCTATTACGCCGTTGTATTTCAGTAAAGCCTTAGTCTTTCCTTCTACTTGAAAGTCTCCGACAGCGCTGAAGAAAGATAATATTGTGTAATTAATGTTGTACTGTGAAACTAAGTCATAATGCTATTAAAATAGACTGCATACTTATTATATAAGACAATGTCAGGCTTCCAAATCTTGTCTGCAGGAACACGCATAAATTCAATTCCATCATAATCTATAGGATTCCACTGCAGCTTGTAATCATTCCAGATCTGTTATACAAAGCAAATTAAATCATTAATTTACTAGATTTTGGTTTGAATCCCATCCACACACATTACATTATTCAACTAAACTGTGATTTTTTTTCCTTTTGCTTGTCCAATCCTTTTGACAGCATAGTGCTTGTTAGATTTTTATGCACAGTGTGATGAAAAATTAATAGATAAATATGGCATATTTGGTAATTCTTTAATCATAAAATCATAACTTACCATATGATTTTTAATACTATAAAAATTTTACATCAGAGGTAGGAAGGTTAGCACCAGAGGATTAAGATGTAGACTACAAGTCACCCACAAGATTATTGATACATTTAATTAAATGTATATTTTGCTTTATTTAGGAGGTTTAACAAACATTTGGTTGTCCCCAAAATAGGTGTCCCTGTTGAAAATGTTTTTGTTTCCTTTCGTTCTGGGGACAAGTTTTGGAAAAAAATTGAATTTACCTTTGCTTTCTTTCTCAATGATAAGGGAATGGACAAACAGGTTTAAGATTCATATCTTTGTTATTGATTCTTGTACTCCCTGACTATAACTTTAGTTCGCAATTCTATGTAATAAACAATACCTCATGTGACTGGTATTTTCAGGAAGGAATCATAATAGTTGGTAAAAATCAAATGTAATCATTACATGCACAACAGCAGTAACTCAGGTGTTAAATGACAGAATGCATATAGCAGACTACTTACATGACGAAGCCACAAGTTGGTCTCCAAGATTTGATTAACTTCATCCTTAAAAAAAATATATATACATGTCTTCAATGTAATGTGTAAAATCCAAGATACGACCATCTAATTATTTTTTTATTTTTTTTATAGCTAATGTTGCCATTATACTCTCTTTACTAATATGAGGCCTCAGAACATAGAAAAAAGAGGGAAGAAATGTTGGTAATCTGTGTGCAAGCAGAAGTGTCATTTACTTTTTAGGGGTGAAAAACAATAGCTATGATTGACTGACATTGGGTAAATTATCCTTCCAAAAAATAATTTCTGACCTAGAAAACTAATTTGTAAAGAACTGAATGAACAATTGTCACAAGTTCACATAATGCTTGTTCTCTTAAATTATAACTAAAGTGAAAACTCTTTTCTTTGTTTTGAATAGAGTGAAGAGGGAATAAAACACCTGTCATGTTTTTATTGCTGTCTCTGTCCCTGTTTAGGTGAGTCGCCCTCTCTATTATTTCTGTTTACCATCATCATGAATGTGAAAGGAAAGAAAACACCAAGTTTTGGGTTGTCCCCAGAACAGGAATAGTGGAGATATCTTCCAATGGGGACTAGGGATGGGCCAAACAACCCCCTGCTTGGTTCGCACCAGAACTTTAGAACATCACAAAAGTTCGGAACCAAATAACGAACCTTATTGAAGTCTATGGGACCCAAACTGTAATAATCAAAAGGGCCCATTTTGAAGGCTTATATGCAAGTAATTGGGCATACAATGGTTACAGGGGTTGGGGTACTACCCCGGGGGACATGTATCAATGAAAAAAATGTTTGTAAAAAACGTCATTTTTAAATGAGCAGTGATTTATTTATGCAAGTGAAAGCATAAAAATTAAAAATTCCTTTCAATATAGTGCCTGGGGGGTCCGCTTAGTCAACCTGTAAAGTGGCACATATGTACTGTGTATATAGAAGCTGCTGCAGAAATAATTGCATTTATAAAGCCCAAAAAATTATCATTTTCCCTGCAAGCTTTCTTTATTTTGTACGAAATGCCTTGCACAGCCAGTCTGTATGATGGGGCCACAATGCAGTGCACTGGGAACAAGATCAGAGATTTTTTGGATAAATTCTGGTGTCTTTTCCACAGACTTTGGATAGAAGGTTAAAAATTGTACTTTAGGTGTCTGTGGCACCTTCACACCATAACCCTATAGGGGTACTCTTGATGAAAGCAAGAATTGGCCTTGCTGTCAAAAATTGCAATGATATGCACCTGTCAAACAGGTGCGGAAAAATTGATCTTTGGATGTCAGTGGCACCTTCACACCGTAACCCTATAGAGGTACTCTTGATGAAAGCAAGAATTGGCCTTGCTGTCAAAAATTGAAATGATATGCACCTGTTGGACAGGTGCAGAATTGTGCCCATGAAACCTACACCAAAAAAATTCTTCTACACCAAATCAAATTGTAGCAATTTTTAAACAATGTCTTTCTATTTTATATGTGGATAAAACATTATACAACATTTTACAGCAGGGGTGCAGCTTTTCTAGCAGAAGGCCCCCCACCTTGGAATTTATTTTATCTCCCAGCCTTTTTCTTATACATTAGCCTTCACCCACATGGCTAAGTACCAAGGGATTGTTCCCTTGTGGCACTAGCACGAGTAGACAATGCAGAAGACACAGAAATACTAAAACTGTCACCTCTTTTTCTACAGGCAAAACATACACTCTTAAACATTTTATTAACTGAAGTTCTAAATCAGTGACCTATGTAGTGGAATGTAGTGCCTGTCAGATACAATATATGGGGTGTACCATTCGTCATTTACGAATCAGGGTTTCAGAACATTATAATGACACTGTCAACCCAAATGCTAAAAACATTTTGAATGTATCTAAACATTTCAAGACAGTGCATGGAGGTAACCTTGACACTTTTTCTTTCTTCGGTCTAGAACAAATTAAGCAATCTACAGTACAAGAGGGGGGACACCCATCGCACCCTGCTCCAACGCGAGGTGTGGTGGATACACAGGTTAAATACCAGGATGCTGTTTGGTATGAATAACAGGATGGATGTTAGCCTGTTTTTGAAATAAGCCTTTGAAATGTATTATTAATTTTTGTGGTTTAAAAGACAATTTTCCACTGTTTCATCAGTGGTACATTAATGGTTAACATTCTGTGTTTCCTGTTTAAACCCCCTGTCACATGATCATCTGACCCAGGTTTTGATCATCTCCACTGGTAACCAATCAATGTGATGATTTTTTAATTAAGCTAATACCGCCCCTTTCACTTTAGGAGGGTTGTTTCCTTATATGTAACTATTTTTAATGTCATTTATTTATGCTATGATGAAGGTTTAGGCCGAAACCTGTCTGCTTTTTGGATGATTTTACTGCTATGATGCTATAATAAAGTTTTCTATGGAGAAGTTGCCGAGTTGCTGGCTTGTACTTGTTATGGACTCACTGATGCCACAACATTGCCTTCCACGTGATGGTACAGAGCTGGAATGAGCTTACATGACGGTCATTCCAGTCAAGCATGTGGTACCCAAATGGTTGGTGTTTTTGCCATGCTTGATGTGCTTGAGACAAAGTTTGCAAATTGCGACAGCGCGATCGGCTGCACATGTGCTAAAAAAAGCCCCAGACAGCTGAGCTGTGCAAAGTGGGCCAGGAGATAACAGCTCCACAATGTGATGGAATAGGGTGGCTGCTCTCTACTCTTCCATGATGGCTACCTCGTTGGGGTTGTGCCTCACCCTCACTTTCCTCCTCTGCTCTATCCAGCACCCAAGTCACATCAGTGACCTCATCGCCATCATCTCCTCCATCTTCTTTACCTACCTATCTATCTTCTTTTTAAAGATGCGCTACTTTACAGGCATACTAAGGACACCTCCCAGGCACGATATTTAAAGGAATATTTAATTTTTATTGTTTCACTTTAAGCATTATTAAAATCAATGCTCCTGAAAAAACGGCCGTTTTAAAAACATTTTTTCCAATTGATACATATCCCCTGGGGCAGAACCCAGGTCCCCAAACACTTTCTATGGCAAAGAACTTGCACTTAAGCCTTCAGTGAGAACTTTGGATTTTGCAGGTTCGAGCCTAATTGACTTCCACTTATCCCGCATATGTGATCTGACAGGCATATTCGCCGGCAATAGCGCTGCTTTCCATTTGCATTTGCGCCCAGTTTCTGAGAGCTGAAGTCTTAATTGGCCTTAATTGGGCGCTATGTTACAGGACTGCAGGATCATTTATTGCCCCTATATTAAATGACCCCCTAACTGTCTAGTAGCACTGAACAGAGCCCTGTTTTATCTCTCTCCATGCTGATATCACACTAAAAATGGCCGCTATTGAAAGAATACTTTTATACTGTTGGGCGGGACTAAAAGCAATGGGCCATGAATGGATAGAGTCATCATGACAGCATCCACTCATGGCTCTGACAGTGCTCTGTGCCCTGATTGTGCAAAGCTTTCATTGCTTCAGCCAATCAGGGATTCCAAGGGAAAATCTCCCCAATAGGACACAGCTGGCAGAAATAAACCTTACTGGGGTTATAACCCCCTACTCTATCCAAAATGGAGAAAAGTTTTTGCCTTTAGTTGTACTTTAGCCTGCATTCAATATCTATAATACAGAGATAACTGTTATCGAAGGGTGTGGAGCACATGGGCATAGGCGCAATTATAAATATAAGCAGTCTTAATAAAGAGCACTTTTCAATGGAGATAACTGTTATTAAAGGTTGTGGAACACATGGGCAATGGAACAACTATAAATAGAAGCAGTCTTACTAAAGAGCACTTTTCAACAGTGGAATATATTTTGAAGGTGTAGCGTGAAACACTCGATTTACAATAATATTTTTTCACCAAGTGCTTGTACAAGGTTTAGGGTCATCTATGACACCAGAATACCCATCTCTTAGAACTAGTGGTTTGTAAACCCAGGACAAGTTAACTAGATGAGCCGAGAAGTACTTTAGAGTGCACCCCCACAAAGCTGCTGAACAGTCCTTGCTCAATGAAAAAACAAAACAATCCTGGTGTGGGAACCCACAGATAATAATGGCTGGAGACTGTTCGCACAATGACTCATGCAGTCTCCACAGCAGCTCCTAGGTAAAGATAATAACTAATCTCTTAGCTTGATTTAACAGTCACTAAACAGACAAGGTCCTGACTAGTACAACAGCAGCAGGCTATTCACCCACAGTTCTCAGTCACTTGATCTTGTAACAAAGAGCAATAATTGTGCATTGCTTAACATTCTCAGCCATCTGAATACTTGGCAAGTTGCTGTCCTACCTCAGCTTTACTATAATTTCCACCTTAGTCGTCTAGAAGCACTGGAGCAAACCAGCTGGCAGAGCAAGGGCTCATCCACCTCACTGGAGCATGCAGCTGTTTTATGGTTGCCACCTCATCCCTTTAAACCCAAACACATATTAATTACACAGGTTCTGTGGCTGATTAAGGTGGTAATTAAACTCACTTGGTGCCTTATCTGCATTTAATTAGCCTCAGAACCATGTAATTCAAAGGTGTTCAGGTTTAGAGGGATGAGGAGGCAACTCTAAGCTGTGTTGATACTCCACAATTGACCCCTACTTTTAGAGAAACATAGCTACAAGGAAAAGGCAATGACTCTTCCAACACAAAGCCAACACACCAATCTTTTTTGGGCAACTGCTTTGTTATCGAAACATGTTACCATGAGATAATATGTAGGTACTATAAACATTTTTTTTATGGTAACCACAAGATGTATATCACTGTGCCAAGCACATAGAGAAAACAAAAAGAACACTGAGCCATGTTATTTCTCATGTAGTCTCAAGATGTTGTTCACGTGGAATGCAGTTAAATAGATTGTTTGCATTGGGAATTGCTCAGTTGATTTTCTCTTGCTTTAATTTAGATGAGTTTTAATTTAAGTATTCATTTGTTCATGAGTTATACAACTTCCCTTTCCAGAAAGTGGCTAACTGAACATCCCCATGTCCAAATTTAAGCCTTAGTCTTCATCAACTTAAGTCTATTTATCCCAGAAATATATTCATGCACACAGGTGGATTAACATGAGCTTCTGATGAAAATCTCAGTACTAAACCAATGCTCACAAATATGAAATCATTACTAAAATTAACACTCCAAATATCAGTACTAGTTCATTCTCTCGAAAAGCAGTTCAATTAAATTCAAATTAGATTTAAATGTTTATTGACCTACCTTCTTACATAATCTCGCTTAAAGTGGTATTAACCATGCAATTTCTCATTTCTCTTCTTTTTCAGCATTGGACTTTCACTTGTATATTTGCAATGTGATATTACCCAGTTAATAGAGAGACATGCAGTAACCTATGGTACCTAACTTGACTTTTTTTTATTTTTTTACACTGTATGTCAAACACAATGTAGAATAATTCCATTCTAATGTCCTAGGTGACCTGCTATCCCATGCCGAGTCTGCCACTGGTGACCTGTCCTCCGCTGCCAAGCCTGCCACTGGTTACCTGCCATCTGCTGCCAAGCCTTCCCGGGCTGTCTCCCAGCCCTACTATGCTGATTCTGGGGCTGCCGCCCAGCCGGACTATGCTGACTCCCAGGCTGCCACCCAACTGTACTATGCTGATTCCCGGGCTGCCGCCCAGCTAGACTATGTTGATTCTCAGACTGCCGCCCAGCCGGTCTCAACCAGCTCAACTCAACCAGCCTCCAAACCCCCCCCGCGGTGGGGTGGGGCATGCTGGAGCACCTGGAGGCTGCTCCTTAAGGGAGGGGGGGACTGTTGGGATCAAATTCGCCTGCTGGTGGCACTGTGGTGCTCTGTGATGATTGCTGCAGTTCCAGTGTCCACTAACAGGTGTCTCCCAGCAGTCAGCGGGTTCCTGCAATCAGTTCCAGCTGCTGGGAGGATACGTAAGTCCCACCTCTACTATTGCATATCGTGTCAGTGTTTTGATTGCCATGCTTGCTGCCAGATCCATCCTGCTCCTGAGCTATCCTTGCATCCTGTTCCCTTTCTGCTGCTTGCTGTTACTCTGGCTTCCCTTATTGTATATATTTGTACATATTGTATATAGTTAGTTTGCTAGGTTTCTGCCACTTAGGCATTTTTGGTTGTGGGCCGCTTGTTGTTTAAAGGGGTTGTAAACTCTCATGTTTTTTCACCTTAATGCATTATATGCATTAAGGTGAAAAAACACCTGGCAGTGACCGGCCCCCCAGCCCCCCCATTTTACTTACCTGAGCCCTGTATTTTCCTCGGCAGACACGCTGTCCCTCTCTGCATGGGGTCCCAGCTCTTGATTGGATAGATTGGCTCCCGCTGCTGTCAATCAAATCCAATGACGTGGGTACCGGGGGGCAGGGCCGAGTCCGGCATTCGTGTCTATGGACGTCGAATGCTGGACTCGGGAGCGCGCCCACAAGGTAACTCCCTGTGAGAGCACTTCTCCTAGGGGGTTATCTGATGCGTGGAGGAGCTACCAGCGCCGCCAGGGGGACCCCAGAAGAGGATGATCGGGGCCACTCTGTGCAAAACGAGCTGCACAGTGAAGGTAAGTATGACATGTTTGTTATTTTAAATTAAAAAAAAAAAACGAGGGTTTACAATCACTTTAGGTTCGCTATTTACTGGTATTTAAGATGATGAAAAATTGGGCACAAAACCATGTAGGTATATATATAAATATAAAATCACCCAACCATAGGTAAGTGCACCATATATACCAGCACATATACTATAAATATAACAACAAACCAGTGCAGCATAAGTGATATAAAAATATATCTAAAAAACATATATTGGTTCAATTCTTCTGTATATATAGTAACTCCAACACCGTGCCTTGCTAAAGTGCAGTGTGCTTGATTCTTGTTAAACAAAAAAGTGCTTCCCCGAAGTGTCATATAAATCTGCTCACCAGATATCCCTGACCACAAAGTGACCACCAGGCATATAATAGAGGGAAAACCTTCCTCAGCTAGGATCCTCCAAGCCAAGTGTAGTGCCAATGTCCCGTTTTCAGCATTGATCAAAATTCATTCAATCATAGATGGTGAATGGTAATTCCTCAAAATGTTACACTCTGAAGTGTGAATGCAGTGCTCCTTATCTTTAAATTTGTGAAAATTGGCTCCCCCATAAATGAGCCACAGAGAGGCAATACAGTGTAATACTGTCTTTAATAGAAAAGCACTTACATGCCCATATAAAGTACAGCAGATAGCAGCACAGCTGGAGGATGAGGCAGAGGCTGGTCCGTCATTGGTTGTGTACAACGGGAAGCATGGCATGCGTCTCAGCTGGGGATGGAAGTGTAAACTCCTGTATCAAGCATCCCAAGCCTCATTTTCAATGCATAAACCGCCTGATTTGTGACATGCCCACCAGGTAGAACTCGACTTTGTCAATGCTCAAGCGGCTATACATGCAGCAGAGGGCCGTCAACGTGTACCTGTGTGAAAACGGCATGACGACAGGCTCAAGCCGCCTCTGCTTTTTTTCCCCACGTCAATGGCTGATCATTAAGGATGCATGCACTACATTGTCACCATTTGAGGAGGCCACAAGGATGAGGTGAGCCGTGACAGTGCATGCATCAGTGACACAATCCCTGTTGTGCTCCTGCTGGAGCAGACTCTGCGTGGCATTATGGACAGGGCACTGGAGGCAGAGCAGCAGGAGGAAGAGGAGGACTTCCTTTCCTCTCAGGGCCCACTTTATCCAGACACCATCATTCCTATGTCACAGAACACACAGGAGGAGAGAGGGGAGGAGGATGAGGAGGAGGAGGATTCTGGCACTTTCATAGGCTTTGAAGAAGAGGAAGACATGCGTCAATCTGTAAGCGATGGCTTTCCAACCCCAGGACCCTTGGCTGGGAGGAGGAAGTTCCAGATGCTGTCGTCTTGAGTAACCCAGAGGAGTCCGCATCTCAAGCCTCTGCAAATTTGAGGCACATGGGCAACCTCATGCTTCAAAGCCTGCAAAAGGACCCAAGAATATCTGGCATAAAGGAGAAGGATGTTTACTGGTTGGCAACCCTCCTTGACCACCATTATAAGGGGAAGGTCTCAGAACTCATCCCGTCCCCACAGAGAGTGCAGAAGATAAAATCTCTTGAGGACACGTTAAAGAGGATTTTATTGAATGTTTTTCCTGACTCCAGTAGGTTACAGTGTCATGGAAAATGTTGTTTTGAGTCTTCTGTTGGTCAAGAGAGGAGCGTTGGAGAAGGCGTCCGCCTAAGTTAGGCATTTCGGAATTTTTTTAGTCCTCATCGCTCAGGGCTGGCAGCTTCGACATCCCATCGGCAGCGTCTGCATCACATGGTGGACGATTACCTTGGGGACAAAAGAGAGATGGGAAGCTTTCCAGCTGACGATACACTGATTTACTGGGTCATTAGAATAGATCACTGGCCAGGACTTGCCCAGTATGCTATTGAGTCGTTGGGCTGCATTGTACCCAGGGTGCTTTCAGAACGGCCGGTTAGTGATGCAGGAGGTTTCATTACTGATCATAGAATAAAAATGAATCAGTCCTGGATTACCAGCTATGAAGTCCCTGATGCCGATGTCACAAGTCTTTTTGGGATGTGGAATCATAGTTACATACATAGTTACATAGTAGGTGAGGTTGAAAAAAGACACAAGTCCATCAAGTCCAACCTATGTGTATGATTATATGTCAGTATTACATTGTATATCCCTGTGCTTATCTAATAGTTTCTTGAAACTATCAATGCCCTCTGCTGAGACCACCGCCTGTGAAAGGGAATTCCACATTCTTGCCACTCTTACAGTAAAGAACCCTCTAAGAAGTTTAAGGTTAAACCTCTTTTCTTCTCATTTTAATGAGTGGCCACGGGACTTGTTAAACTCCCTTCTGCGAAAAAGTTTTATCCCTATTGTGGGGTCGCCAGTATGGTATTTGTATATTGAAATCATATCCCCTCTCAAGCGTCTCTTCTCCAGAGAGAATAAGTTCAGTGCTCACAACCTTTCCTCATAACTAATATCCTCCAGACCCTTTATTAGCATTGTTGCCTTTCTTTGTACTTGCTCCATTTCCAGTACAACCGTCCTGAGGACTGGTGCCCACAACTGGACAGCATACTCTAGGTGCGGCCAGACCAGAGTCTTGTAGAGCGGGAGAATTATCGTTTTATTTCTGGAGTTGATCCCCTTTTTAATGCATACCAATATTCTGTTTGCTTTGTTAGCAGCTGCTTGGCTTTACATGCCGTTGCTGAGCCTTTCACCTACTAGGACCCCCTGGTCCTTTTCCATCCTAGATTTCCCCAGAGGTTCTCCCCCAGTGTATAGATTGCATTCATATTTTTGCCACCCAAATGCATTATTTTACATTTTTCTACATTGAACCTCATTTGCCATGTAATTACACACCCCATTAATTTGTTCAGATCTTTTTTGCAAGGTTTCCACATCCTGCAGAGAAGTTATTGCCCTGCTTAGCTTAGTATCGTCCACAAATACAGAGATTGAACTGTTTACCCCATCCTCCAGGTCGTTTGTGAACAAATTAAATAGGATTGGTCCCAGCAAAGAACCCTGGGAGACCCCACTACCCACCCCTGACCATTCCGAGTACTCCCCATTTATCACCACCCTCTGAACTCACCCTTGTAGCCAGTTTTCAATCCATGTACTCACCCTATGGTCCATGCCAACAGACCTTATTTTATACAGTAAACGTATATGGGGAACTGTGTCAAATGCTTTTGCAAAATCCAGAAACACACCTTGTCTACGGGCCTTCCTTTATCTAGATGGCAACTCACCTCCTCATAGAAGGTTAATAGATTGGTTTGGCAAGAATGATTCTTTGTGAATCCATGCTGATTACTGCTAATGATACCGTTCTCATTACTAAAATCTTATATATAGTCCCTTATCATCCCCTCCAAGAGTTTACATACTATTAACGTTAGGCTAACTGGTCTGTAATTCCCAGGGATGTATTTTGGGCCCTTTTTAAATATTGGTGCTACATTGGCTTTTCTCCATTCAGCTGGTATCATTCCAGTCAGTAGACTGTCAGTAAAAATTAGGAACAATGGTCTGGCAATTACTTGACTGAGTTCCCTAAGTACCCTCGGGTGCAAGCCATCTGGTCCCGGTGATTTATTAATGTTAAGTTTCCGAAGTCTAATTTTAATTCTGTCCTCTGTTAACCATGGAGGTGCTTCCTGTGATGTGTCATGAGGATAAACACTGCAGTTTTGGTTACTGAAGCCCCCCGATTCCCTCGTGAAGATTGAGGAGAAGAATACATTCAATACCTTTGCCATGTCCCCATCCTTTGAAACCAGATGTCCTTCCTCATTCTTTATGCTGCCAATATGGTCTGTCCTCCCTTTTTTACTATTTACATACTTAAAGAATTTTTGGGGATTTTTTTCTCTCCTCCGCTATGTGTCTTTCATGTTCTATCTTAGTCATCCTTATTGCGCCCTTACATTTCTTGTTGCATTCTTTATAAGGTCTGAATGCTGATGATGATCCCTCAACCTTGTATTTTTTGAAAGCCTTCTCCTATGCTTTTATATGCATTTTTACATTGGAGTTAAGCCATCCAGGACTTTTGTTCTCTCTTTTAAATTTATTACCCATTGGGATGCATTAGCTAATGCCCTTATTTAATATGCTCTTATAACAAACCCATCTCTCCTCCGTGTTCTTTGTTCCTAAGATTTTATCCCAATTTATGCCTTCTAGCAAGGTTTGTAGTTTAGGGAAGTTGGCTCTTTTGAAATTCAGTGTCTTTGTATTCCCCTTATGTTTCCTATTTTTGTCATTTATACTGAAGCCAATTGACCTGTGATTGCTGTTACCTAAATTGCCCTGTATTTCCACATCTGTGATCAGGTCTGTATTGTTGGTAATCAGTAGCTCCAGTAACGCTTTATTTCTAGTTGGTGCGTCTACCATCTGACCCATAAAATTGTCCTGCAAGACATTTAGGAACTGGCGAGCCTTAGATGAATGCACAGTTCCCTCCACCCAGTCTATGTCTGGATAGTTAAAATCCCCCATTATGATAACACTTCCCATCCTTGCTGCTAATCCAAATTGTGATAGGAGATCTGTCTCCCCTTCTTCCCTCAGGTTAGGGGGCCTATAGCATACTCCCAGTATTATTTACCCCCTAGCTTCATCCCTTTGGAGCTCTACCCATAAGGATTCCACCTCCTCCCTAGCTCCCTTAGTGATGTCATCTCTCACATTCACTTGTACATTATTCTTGATATATAGGCATACCCCTCTCCCTTTTTTACCCTCTCTATCCTTGTGATAAAGGGTATACCCTTGAATGTTTGCCAGCCAATCATGAGAGCTGTTGAACCAGGTCTCTGAAATTCCCACAATCCAAATCCTCCTCATACAACAGTATCTCTAGTTCACCCATCTTGTCCGCCAGGCTCCTGGCATTGGTGAACATGCCACGTAGTTTATACCGGTCGCATATTATCCTCTTATTGGGTGTTCTGAGATTGTAACTAGGACTTACTACTATACTTACCTTGAGTTTATGTGCTTTGGTCAACCTACCACTAATGCCCCCCAATACTACCCTCTGGAATATGTTCCGCACTGACTATCTCTACCTCTGGACCCTCCCCCCCATCACCTAGTTTAAAAACCCCTCTAACATTTTGGCCATCTTCATTCCCAGCTGATCTGCACCCTCCTCATTTAGGTGCAGTCCGTCCCTTCTATAGTACCAGTTATCGACTGAGAAGTCGGCCCAGTCCTCCAGAAACCCAAACCCCTCCTTACTACACCAGCTCTTCAGCCACTTGTTTACTTCCCTAATCTCCCTCTGCCTTTCTCATGTGGCTCGGTGGAATCTCTGCAGGACTTCGAGGCTGCCTAGCTTTGAGGGTGTTCAATCGTTTCATCTGGAAGAATGTTTTTGGTATATGTTTCATGGGCACATTTAACACCCAAAGACCATTTTTTTAGCACCTGTTTGACAGGTGCATATCATTTGCAATTTTGTTTGCCTTTATCAAGAGCACCTCTGTAGGGTTACAGTGGGAAGTCGCCCCTGACACCCAAAGAGTAATTTTTTTGCACCTGTTTGACAGATGCATATCATTGCAATTTTTTACAGCAAGATCAGTTCTTGCTTTCATCAAGGCTACCTCTATAGGGTTATGGTGGGAAGGCGCCACCGACACCCAAAGACCAATTTTTCTGCACCTGTTTGACAGGTGCATATCATTGCAATTTTTACAGCAAGGCAAATTCTTGCTTTAATCAAGAGTATCTCTATAGGGTTATGGTGGGATGGCGCCACCGACACCCAAAGACCAATTTTTCTGCACCTGTTTTACAGGTGCATATCATTGCATTTTTTACAGCAAGGCTAATTTTTGCTTTCATCAAGAGTACCTCTATAGGATTATGGTGGGAAGGTGCCACCGACACTTAAAGACCAATTTTTCTGCACCTGTTTGACAGGTGCATATCATTGCAATTTTTTACAGCTTGGCCAATTCTTGCTTTCATCAAGATTTCAAGATTACCTCTATAGGGTTACGGTGGGAAGGCACCACCGACACCCAAAGACCAATTTTTACACACCCGTTACTTCTATACAAAGTCAAAGTGACACCAGAATGTATCCAAAAAAATCTCTAATCTTGTTCCAAGTGCACTACATTGTTGGCCTCATCATACACACTGGCTCCCCAGCTTTTGCTGAGCAAACTAAAGGCAGTTTGCAGGGAAATTTGCATTTTTTTTTGTCTTTATAAATGCAATTATTGCAGCAGCAGATTCTACACATGGTACAGACCTGCCACTTTACAGGTATACTAAGGGGACCTCCCAGGCACTATATTGGAAGGAATTTTTCATTTTTAGGTTTTCACTTTAAGAATAAAAAAATCACTGCTCATTTAAAAATGATGTTTTTCACAAACTTCTTTTTTATTGATACATGTCCCTCAGAGCAGGACCCGGACCCTTATAACCAGTGTATGCCCAATTACTTGCATATAAGCCTTCAAAATTAGCACTTTTGATTTTTGACATTTGGGTCCCATTGACTTTAATGGGGTTCGTTATTTGGGTCCGAACTTTCACGGTGTTCAAAAGTTCTGGTGCAAACTGAATATGGGTCCGTCCTACTTGCAAATAGCTGCAGGAGACACTCAGCACTGTGCTGTCCATGGAGTTGGCGTTGCCCTGGTGGAATATGCTCTTAAGTCTTTCAGAACAGGAAGGTCTTGTGAATAGTAGGCTCTATTAATTGCCTTAACAATCCAGGAGGTGATTGTACGTGTTGATGCTGACTGACCCTGCCATAAGCCATGCGGGACCAAGCACAGATTTCAGCTTTCCTTAATGTAAAGGTAGCTGCCAAGCAAGCCATCAGAGCTAGTCCAACATCCAGGAGATGTAGTTTTCCCGCTTCACCAAAGAAAATGGTAAATTGACCTCCTGGTTAAAGTGGAAGAAGGAAGACACCTTAGAGATAAAAGAGGTCTGACGGTTATAGGACTATTCTGTCAGGGTAGAATGTTGGGTGAGACTCCTCGTGTACAGAAGCCTGCAGTTCTGACACCCTTTTTGTAGAGATTATTGCAACCAGAAATATGGTCTTCGGGGGTTAGATACCAGAATGTAGCCAATTCTGTAGGATAGAAAGGAAGCTTTGAAATAGCTTCATAGACCATAGGCAAATCCCACTTAGGGGATAATGGTTTCCCGGAAGGTCTTAACTTCATGCAAGCCTTTAAGAATTGTATCACCAAAGGGTTAAGAGCCTATTGAGCTCCAGTAAGTGCAGACAAGGCTGAAACTTGAACTTTTAATGTATTTGAATCTAGACCCTTGTACAGCCCCAGTTGTAAGAACTGCAGAACCTTGGCTGGTTCTGATAAAAAAAAGGACTCCAGGCTTTTAGCTCTGTGAGATCTGCAAATTTTACCCATATTCACTGTTAAGTCTTTTTTGTGGAGACCTTTCTGGCTTTAAGCAAAGTAGCCACTACCCACACTGAGCAGCCTTGACTTGGTAGCCTCTGCCTCTCAACTTCAGTGCCATCAAATGTAGTCTCTTGGGGCTTGATGGCAAAAACTGGCCTTGAGAAATTAGATCTAGAGTCAGCAGTAGAAGCAGTGGTGACTCAATGTAGGAGAGAAAGAAACCAGAGCTTCCAAAAATTGTATAATTGCAGATATTGTTACTAGATTCAGCTTGAGCATGGCTAAGAATCTGCATTTTATAGGCATTGGGGGATAGATATGCCTCAACTGGAAGTTCCACTGGCAGTCTAAGAAGTCTACCCTGCACTGTTGGGTATGGTGCTCTAGGAGTCCACTGCATTTTGTATTCCTGGGAGTTGTCACGAGATCCCCCCTTCAGAGTTAACTGACTGAACACCCCAGCACTCATTGTTTGAGTGGCTAAATGAGTCTACTAACTGATTTTGAGTTGCTGGCACACAGAGTGCCCTCAGCTCTTCTTGATGAATCTGAACTCAATCAAATAGCAGTTGCAGGTTCAACAACAGGGTTCTACTCCTCATTCCCCCTGCCTCTGCATGTATGAAACTGCCATTTTGTTGTCTAGGCACAGTGCAACCTTTGTTCCTCTTATCAAGGAAGGGAATACTAGAAGAGGCACTGCTCTCAGTTTGAGAGCTTTTAATACCATGCCTTGTGAGCTGAACAATGTTGAGCAAACTGTTCCTTGAAATGGGCTCCCAATTTTTCTGGCTGGTGTCTGATATGATAATTTCCCATTTGGAAACAACAATTGGTCAATTAGGAAGACCCACGGATACCCAGGCACTGTTCTGCTGGAAGAGACTTCGCTCCCAAAGCACTTTTGACTTTCTCTATCACAGGATAGATCCTCCCTCGTAGAAGTTCTACTGAAAGATCATTCTTTGGGTTGGGCAGAGGAAAACCTTCTTCCAAGTTGATTAGCTACCCAGAATTCTGTAGATTGTGTAGCAGAGCGTCCTGATGCTGGATAAGCATCTCCCAATTGCTGGCTAGAAGAAGGATGCCATCCAAATAGTGGTGCTTTCTCACCCCCTCAATATGGCAGGAAGTAGGACCTTTGTGAATGTCCTGGGGGAGGTGGACAGACAAAGGGAAAGCACTGAAACTGGTAGTGGGAATGAAATGCAGGATGGATTGGGACATGTAAATAGGGGTCTGATAAATCTACAGAGAGCATCCAATCTCCCAGATATATCGATAATAGAGTTGATTGGAGATTCTCCACCTCAAACGACTCCAACTTAATTTGCTTGTTGGGTTTTTTTAAGTTTAGCACTGGGCACAGATCGCCTGATTTTTATTTTTATTACTAGGAACAGAGTTGAACAGAATCCTTCACTATCTCTCACTTTTTAATTAATTCAGCCATAAACAGGACCAGAAGTTTTTGATTTTCTCTCAAAAGCGGTAGCCTGGTTGGCTGGAAGTCCACTGATCCTGAATATTTTCCATCCAGGTGTGTGCACAATGCTTCAATCTGGCTCCTACATGTACCCCCTGGATGAGGGAACCCTTAGGGAGACTTTTTTGTGTTCTTCCAAGACAGGTGCCTTAGATAGGCTTCAACAAAGAAGACTGAGTACTTCTCCAGTTCCCTTTGGTAATCTTTTCCTGGACTATAGGATTTTTCCTTTTCATAAGTAACCTGAAGTTGCTGCCTATAAGCTGGACCTCTGATTTTATCAGATGATATCAGCCCTGACCTGGCACTGATCACCCATAAAGTGACTATATCCAGTCTACTTCTGAATATAGATTGGAGCCCTTGTCTGGTATCTTGTACCAGTTTGATTATGAGGCGTGATCCTGCCAACCATGGCTTCTGCCGTTATGCCCTCTTTGCTGTGACTGCGGACAGCATCACTCCTAAAGAACATCAAATGACACCTACTGATGCCTACTCAACAAAGCCTCTTGCCAATTTAACTCTTACAAAGCTGTTACCACTTTGTCTCTCTCCACTGCCTCCAGAAAGCCTTTTTTATTTTTAAATGTTAGTCTTCTAACTTGATATCTCTCTGCCTACTGCTGCAAATGGTATTGCTGGTCTGTAGGCACATCCAGATGTTTCATGAGAGCGCTTTAGCTCGATATCATTTTCGGTTTAGAGCGTCTTTGAACGTAACCACAAGGTGACCTGTCTTGTCAGTCGCAATTAGAGACTCCACTTATTGAAAGATTCTTTAATCAAAGCTTTGATTAAAGAATTGGCCAAGGAGTCAACAGATGGATTCTCTACTCCTCAGTTGAGGGCTGAATTGCTACTTTCCTGATGTCTTCTTCTTTGTCTGTTCCTGCTTCCACCAAGTGGGCTTGACATACTAGCTTGTCAGGCAATGGTTTTTCACCGCAAATACAGCAACTATTAGGTCTGTTAACCTGTGATGTTTTGTAGATGGGGAGCGATGATATTAAGAGGAGAAATGATGACCTTGATCAACATTGCCAGGGATGTCTGCTCCTAGATGACCACTTGTTATTGCCCTTAGGGGCTCCTTCCACCTTGAGGTTCTTGCAGGGCTGTAGGCTGCTTGCTCCAAGCAGACTTGACATACTAGCTTGTCAGGCAATGACATTCCACCACAAATACAGCAACTATTAAGGCTGGTAGCAATGATATAGATTGGGAGCAATGATAATGAAAGGCAAGACGATGACCGTGATCAACATTGCCTAGATGCCAGTGCTTAGATGGTGACTTTTTTGGCCTTTAGAGGGCTCCCTGCATATTGAGGTCCATGCAGGGCTGTAGATATTACAACAGCACTGGGACCAGATACTCTATTTTTTCTTCCCTTTACCTTACAGACAATGGGTGGTCTGACTGGGCAGGATAGAACAGGATAAAACAACAAACTGAAATGAAAAACAGCATGACACGGTGAAAACAGAGTAAGCACCTGAGAAAGGAAGAGCCCAGGTGAATGCCAAAAAGAAGCAAAACATACCTGCAGACAATGACCATACAGTGCCTTAAAAATGTATTGATACCCCTTGAAATTTTCCAAATTTTGTCATGTTACAATGAATAACGTAAATGTATTTTATTGGGATTTTATGTGATAGACCACCACAAAGTGGCACATATTTGTGAAGTGGAAGAAAAATGATAAATGGTTTTCAATGATTTTTACAAATAAATATGTGAAAAGTGTGGCATGTATTTGTATTCAGTCCCCCTGAGTCAATACTTTGTAGAACCACCTTTCGCTGCAATTACAGATTCTGGAAGAACTCTGGGAAGAGGGCCATACATAGGGACATATCCCAACACCATTTATAGAACCATCAGTCACACATGCTACTTTTAGACCAAAATCTACATTTTTCCCAACACATTCAAAGGGTCCCTACATAGAGACCTACTATCAGGCTGTTTATAAAGACCTTTTAGCACTTTGCGACACCCCTAACACTAACAGATATCATAACTTAAGAAGGGAAGAAAGCCAGGCCTTAAAAGATCTGACAGCCAATACTGATATTATTATCAGACAAGCCGATAAGGGTAGGAGCTTAGTGGTGCAGAACAGAGTAGATTACATCAAAGAGGCGAGCCAGCTGCTAGCCAACACCGATACCTATCTTAAACTGGCAGCTGACCCTCTTGCCAGATATCAATTAGAACTCAAAATCTTGGTTTACGATGCTTGGGAAAACAGAGTGCTTAACAAAAAGGAAAGACAATTCCTGTTTCCAACTGAGTGTAGCACACCATATTTTTACCATCTCCCAAAAGTACACAAGTCTTTGATAGATCCTCCGGGAAGACCAATAGTGCCTAGTACCAATAACTTTACTAATGGCTTATCAATGTATTTCAATTTTTTTCTACAACCCCTGGTTTGCCAACTCCCATCTTATATTAGAGACTCAAGTCCAGTTATTGATGTCATCCAACATTATACTTGGGAAGAGGGATATATGCGGGCATCACTCGATGTCGTATCTCTTTATACATCTATACTCCATGAGGAAGGCCTTATGGCCATACAACATTTCCTCACCCAGAATGGAGACATCAATTCCTTGCAGTCACAATTTCTGATTAAATCAACTGAATTCTGCTTAAGACACAATTACTTCACATTACTTCACATTTTTCAAACAGTTTTATTTAAAATGTAGGGGCACAGCCACGGGGGCAAATTTTTCCCCAGTATACGGCAACCTAATGATGGGCTGCTGGGAGGAGGGATACATCTGGGCCAACAACCCATTTTCTGAGCACATTGTGTTTTTTGGTAGATACATTGATGACATACTGCTCATTTGGAGTGGTGGCCTGGATGTGTTCCCCTCCTTCATAGCTCACTGCAATGCCAAGCCCTTTGGTTTGACCTTTACACATGTACTCGATTCCCAACGAGTTGGTGTTTTTGGATTTAGTGTTGACCCATGGTATTAGTGTGATTGTTACCAGGAATCACGTTAAGCCCACTAGTGGGAATTCCTACCTGCATTTTAACAGTTGCCACCACCCCATATGGAAGCAGAAAAAAAATTTAAGGAAAAGGGATATCCACGGGACTTAGTTCAAGATGCTTTCTTGTCACACATGAATCCTCCCTCTAAAAAGAATATTTCAGCTGAAACGAATGACAAGTATACAGTCAGATTTGTGTCAACTTTTAATGACAAGTTTAAGTCAGTCTCCAGAATAATAAAAAAAAACTATAAGATTTTACTATTAGACCAGCGTCTGGCTCCTGAGTTACCAAAAGCCCCCCAAGTAACCCTCAGAAGAGCACGGACCATGAAAAACATATTAGCACCAAGCAAAATGACAAATAAGTCCACCAGATCCCCTCTAGACATCAGATCATATTTCGATAACAGGACAGGCAATATTCAGTGCAAAAAAAAGAGGATGCCTGACCTGTCAATTTTTCACTCATGGCAGCAACAAGATCATCACTAATATAGGTAAAACTTATATAATTAAACAATTCATCACATGCTCTACTTATTTTGTTATATATATTTTACGGTGTCCCTGCGGGCTTTTATACATGGGTCGCCGTAGACTCATCAAAAAAGGATGTGATGAACATAGCGTTCCACGGCATTTTCATTGTATGCATAATGATGATATTAAATGCCTGGAAGTATTTGCTATAGAGACCATCCCTAAAGGAACCCTGGCTGCAAATGAGAGATTTTCCCTATTATGCAAGAGGGAAGTATTCTGGCTATATATGCTTGACTCTCTTGCCCCCAAAGGACTAAACGAGGAATTAGAAACATGCAGTTTTGTTTAGCTCCTCCATAGCCTCCCCCCCTCCTATTCCCCCTTCAACCCCCCTCCCCTTTTCCCTGCTTTCCCAACCCCCCCACGCCTTTCTCCCTCACACCCTCCCATAAACCCCCCCAACTCCTTCCCCCTCCTTTTGTGTGTGTATATAAGAATATATATGCACAGGTTTCTTCACATACACCCTATATAATTATATATTTTTAATATATGTGTTGACATTTTGAATCGATCATATTTGTATTTTTTTTTTTAAATCGTTATTGTTACTATTATGTTTTTTTTGGGATTATGAATTGCAAGCCCATTATGTGTGTATATATAACATTAATTCATTTTTTGATCATGTAAAATTGTGTATATACATTTTTAATGTTTATCTCCTGAGAAACGAGGGGTTGAGCAATGTCAGGTACCAAATTGTCCTGCCCCTTTGCTCTATAAAACTCCCCACCCCTATACACTATTTAAACTCCCTGGTTGCCCATTTCCTTGACTTTGAAAAAGTGCATGCGTGCGAAATGCGTCATCAAGGCAACCGAGAAGCTTGCGGGTCACTGCAGCCCACAAGGTATTCCAGTCATTACAACTTCCAGCAACCTCCAGCAACGCTGACCGTCATCCATGTCAGCCATTCCAGCTCTGGTTGTTATCCCTTTGGTTATTGTATAGCCCCAGGATACTCCCACACAGCGGTGAGCAGCAACCCAAGCATCTGGTTATACTAGGAGAGAGCAGCATGAATCTGTCTGCAGCATCGGGATATTTTCTCCCCCTCCTGTCAGCTCTTCAGGGGGTCTGGCGCTTCTGACATGTGACACATGGAGTTCGGTTTCCCATCTCCCCGCTGATTGCTGCCTTTGCCTCCTCCTCCTCCTCCTCCAGCATGTCCAGCCATCTCTCACACGCTGGTGAGTGGTTTGCACATTTGGCTACAGCGCAGCAGGGGTATTGGTGCCCCCCCTGTAGCGAGGGTTTTCCCCTATACCCGGATGCCGTCAGCCCTTCGTTGCTCTGTGGACTCCTGGTTACACCATAAGCCTTCTCTATTTTTTATCACTTCCCATTCCTCCTTGCTTGACAACAGGATTGGATTTTATGTTTATAACAGATTAAACTAGGTGTATTCATGTTCAACTGCCTGTTGTGAGTCTGCTTCTTCCACTAACCCATTGAGCACTGGATTGTTTTGTTTTGTTCTGCTTTATCCATATCCTCCAGCTATGGCTGCTGTCCAGCTGCACTGGGCTTAGACCCCATGCCATTGACTGTGACACCTTCTTATTCACACATGGCCATGTTTTAGCGCTGGACTGGTGACATTTGTTGTTTATGATATATATATATATATATATATACAGTCAGTCTAGTATATATATATATATATATATATATATATATATATATATATATATATATATATATACTCTGCATTTAGCATAGACTATATATTCAGTGTTTACTTGATATCTACAGTGCATTCCGTGGTGTACTGTTTCTAATACACTTCAGGCGGTGTATTAATATATATATACAGTTTCTACTACTTTTCTGGTGGTATACACAGTACACAATACAGTGCAGCCATAGTATAGTTTCTACTACTTTTCTGGTGATGTACACAGTATCTAATACAGTGTGTACAGTTTCTACTACACTTCTGGTGGTGTACACAATACACAATACAGTGCAGACGTAGTACAGTTGCTACTACTTTTCTGGCGGTGTACACAGTATCTAATACAGTGTGTACAGTTTCTACTACACTTCTGGTGGTGTACGCAGTATACAATACAGTGCAGCCATTGTACAGTTGCTAATGCAGTGCAGGCGGTTCTGTCCATTTCTTCTGATCATCCTTGAGATGGTTCTACACCTTTATTTGAGTCCAGCTGTGTTTAATTATACTGATTGGACTTGATTAGGAAAGCCACACACCTGTCTACATAAGACCTTATAGCTCACAGTGCATGTCAGAGCAAATGAGAATCATGAGGTCAAAAGAACTGCCTGAAGAGCTCCGAGACAGAATTGTGGCAAGGCACAGATCTGGCCAAGGTTACAAAAAAATTCTGCTGCACTTAAGGTTCCTAAGAGCACAGTGGCCTCCATAATCCTTAAATGAAAAACATTTGGGATGACCAGAACCCTTCCTAGAGCTGGCCGTCCAGCCAAACTGAGCTATCGGGGGAGAAGAGCCTTGGTGAGAAAGGTAAAGAAGAACCCAAAGATCACTGTGGCTGAGCTCCAGAGATGCAGTCGGGAGATGGGAGAAAGTTGTAGAAAGTCAACCACCACTGCAGCCCTCCACCAGTCGGGGCTTTATGGCAGAGTGGCCCGACGGAAGCCTCTCCTCAGTGCAAGACACATGAAAGCCTGCATGGAGTTTGCTAAAAAACACCTGAAGGACTCCAGGATGGTGAGAAATAAGATTCCTTGGTCTGATGAGACCAAGATAGAACTTTTTGGCCTTAATTCTAAGTGGTATGTGTGGAGAAAACCAGGCACTGCTCATCACCTGTCCAATATAGTCCCAACAGTGAAGCATGGTGGTGGCAGCATCATGCTGTGGGGGTGTTTTTCAGCTGCAGGGACAGGACGACTGGTTGCAATTGAGGGAAAGATGAATGCGGCCAAGTACAGGGATATCCTATATGAAAACCTTCTCCAGAGTGCTCAGGACCTCAGACTGGGCTGAAGGTTTACCTTCCAATAAGACAATGACCCTAAGCACACAGCTAAATAACGAAGGAGTGGCTTCACAACAACTCCGTGACTGTTCTTGAATGGCCCAGCCAGAGCCCTGACTTAAACCCAATGGAGCATCTCTGGAGAGACCTAAAAATGGCTGTCCACCAATGTTTACCATCCAACCTGACAGAACTGGAGAGGATCTGCAAGGAGTAATGGCAGAGGATCCCCAAATCCAAGTGTGAAAAACTTGTTGCATCTTTCCCTAAAAGACTCATGGCTGTATTAGATCAAAAGGGTGCTTCTACTAAATACTGAGCAAAGGGGTCTGAATACTTAGGACCATGTGATATTTCAGTTTTTCTTTTTTAATAAATCTGAAAAAATGTCAACAATTCTGTGTTTTTCTGTCAATATGGGGTGCTGTGTGTACATTAATGAGGAAAAAAATGAATACTTTCCGTCCCCACTGTATGTCTGCAGCAGATAAAGCGTGGCCAGAACAGCAGCCGCTTGGGCACCACATGCTTGACCAGACATATGATGACCTGCCATGCAGTCCATTGGCAACAGCACTTGAAAGACCCACATCAAAGAAAAAGGCGGACTTCTCCTTGGTCCTCATCTGGGATCTCCAACCCTACTATACCTCCAGTCCTCTCAAAAACCTGCACTGAGAGGAATGAAGGTATAGCAATAGGTGTCTCAAGTACTTGTAGCCAATCTACTAGCAGTACACCACCATCTGATTTTAGCAGGCATATTTCCCTACCCCAAATTGCTAGCACTGCGACTGCTGCCTTTTCAGCTGGTAGACTCTGCCCCCTTTCGTGAATTTGTGGAATGTGCTGTACCTCAGTGGCAGTTTCCAAAACGCCACTTCTTTTCACGGAAGGCCATTCCGGCTCTCTACTGGCATGTGGAAGGCAATGTTTTGACCTCGTTGGACAGGGCGGTGAGCAGAAAGGTTCATATTACCGCTGACTGGGCAAGGACGTTACCTTTCCTTCATGGTGCACTGGGTAACTCTGCTGGCAGCTGGGAAGGATGCAGGACAGGGTTCAGTGTTGTTGGAGCTTCCAAAATGCTAGTGGTGATTCTGCCACAGCTCTCTCCTCCACTCCCTCCTCTTCTTCTTCCTCTATGGCCTCTTCTGCAGATTTGTCCTCTGAACCAGCGGTGCTCCGTAAGCATTCAAGGGGCTACGCAAGCAGTCAGGCTAAAAGATGCCATGTGGTGCTTGAGTTGGCCTGCCCAGGGGACAGGAGCCACACTGGGGCAGAGATTCTGTCAGCTCTGCAGGGACAGCCTCAGAGGTGGTTGACGCTATGCCAGCTTCAGCCAGGAATGGTTGAATGCGACAATGGCACCAACCTTCTCTCTGCCCCCTGACAGGGACACTTGACCCATGTTCCATGTTTGTCACATGTCCTGAATTTGGTGGTGCAGCGGTTCTTGAGCAGGTACCCAGGCTTACAGGATCTCCTGAGACAGGCCAGAAAAGTCTGTGGTCATTTCCGCCAGTCATACAATGCCAGTGCTCGGCTGGCTGACATTCAAAGGGAATGCAACCTGTCCACCAACTGCCTCATTTGTGACATGCCCACCAGGTGGAACTCAGTGTTGACAATGCTGCAGTGGCTGCACACACAGCAGAGGGCCATCAATGAGTACCTGTGCGAGTATGGCACCAGGACAGGATCAGGGGAGCTTGGCTTATTTTCGCCATGCCAGTGGCTACTGATCAAGGATGGACACACTGTCCTGTCACTATTTGGTGAGTCCACAAGGATGGTGAGCAGTGACAATGCATGCATCAGTAACACTGTCCCTCTAGTCTTCCTGTTGGAGCACACTCTTCGTGGAATCATGGACAGGGCACTTGGGGCAGAACAGCGTGAGGAAGAGGAAGACTTCTCTACCTCTAAAGGGCCCCTTTATCCAGATAGCATTCCTGCAGGCCCGCCAAACACACAGGAAGAAGAGGAGGAGGAGGGTGAGGATTGTGTCAGCATGGATGTAGAGGATAACACTCAGCAGCAGTCTTCAAGGGATGATTTTCAGTCCCCAGAAACCCAAGGAGTTGTACGTGACTGGGAGGAGGTAGTTACGGATCATGTGATCCTTAGTGACCCAGAGAACTCAGAATCGAATGCCTCTGCAAACTTATGCTGCATGGCCTCGCTGATTCTGCAAAGCCTACGAAAGGACCCTAGGATTCGTGGTATCAAGGAGAGGGATCATTACTGGCTGGCAACCCTTCTTGATCCACATAACAAGGGTAAGGTTGCAGAATTCATCCTGCCTTCACAGAGGGAGCAGAGGATGAAACATCTTCAGGAGGCCTTGAAGAAAGTTTTGTTCAACTCATTTCCAGAACCTGGGAGGTTACAATTTCCTGGAGCTGGACAATGTGTTGCTGAGGCTTCATTCAGTCAGAGGAAGAGCAATGGAGAAGGAGGCTGGCTGACCGATGCCTTTAAACAATTTTTCAGCCTATTCTATTCCTCCTCAATCTTGATGATGTTAACTTCCAATAATAATTTTGGTTTAGGACACCACCACCACCACCCAAGGTCCAATTTTTCTGCCCCTGTTTAACAGGGGCATATAATTCCAATTTTTGATCTAATATTTCACAGCAGGGCCCGTTCCTGCGCCCAACAAGAGTATCTGTGAGGTGTTATAGTGTTGTGCACCACCACCACCCAAGGCCCAATTTTTCTGCCCCTGTTTAACAGGGGCATGTAATTACATTTTTTGATATAATATTTCAACACAGGGCCCATTCCTGCGCCCAACAAGAGTAACTGTGAGGGCTTACAGTGTTGTGGTACCACCACCAAAGATGCAATTTTTCTGCCCCTGTTTAACAGGGGCATGTAATTACAATTTTTGATATAATATTTCACAGCAGGGCCTGTTCCTGCACCCAACAAGAGTATCTGTGAGGGGTTACAGTGTTGTGGCACCACCACCACCACCGCCCAAGACCCAATTTTTCTGCCCCTGTATAACAGGGGCATGTAATTACAATTTTTAATCCAATATTTCACAGCAGGGCCCGTTCCTGCGCCCAACAAGAGTATCTGTGAGGGCTTACAGTGTTGTGGCACCAACACCACCTCCACCCAAGGCCCAATTTTTCTGCCCTTGTTTAACAGGGGCATGTAATTACAATTTTTGATATAATATTTCAACACAGGGCCCATTCCTGCGCCCAACAAGAGTACTTGTGAGGGCTTACAGTGTTGTGGTACCACCAACAAAGACGCAATTTTTCTGCCCCTGTTTAACAGGGGCATGTAATTACATTTTTTGATATAATATTTCACAGCAGGGCCTGTTCCTGCACCCAACAAGAGTATCTGTGAGGGGTTACAGTGTTGTGGCACCACCACCGCCCAAGGCCCAATTTTTCTGCCCCTGTATAACAGGGGCAGGTAATTACAATTTTTGATATATTTCAATGCAGGGCCCGTTCCTACGCCCAACAAGTTTAACTATGAGGGCTTACAGTGTTCTGGTACCACCAACGCCTAAGGCCCAATTTTCTGCAGAGTATATAGGGCAGGCCATATAGTATATATACTGCTGTTCAGAGTATATAGTGCTTGGGGCCCCCCCACGCCATTTTTTTAAAAAATTGGGTGCGGGGTTCCCCTAATATCCAGACCAGACCTGAAGGGCCTGGTATGGATTTTGGGGGTGACATCCACGCCATTTTTTTGGGGGTATTTTTGGTACTTTTATCTATATTGCTGGGATCCAACAATATATTACAGCCATAAGCAGTTTTAAATGACATTTTTTCCCCTTAGAAATGTAATTTTGCTGTGGCACTGTTATAAACACGGGAAAGATGCGATACTTTACAGACATACTAAGGACACCCCCAGGCACGATATTTAAAGGACTATTTCATTTTTATTGTTTCACTTTAAGCATTAAAATCATTGCTCCTGAAGAAACTGCTGTTTTTAAAACTTTTTTGTGCATTGATACATGTCCCCTGGTGCAGGACCTGGGTCCCCAAACACTTTTTATGGCAATAACTTGCATATAAGCCTTTAAAATGAGCACTTTTGATTTTTCATGTGTGTGTCCCATAGACTTTAACAGTGTTCACGTGTTCGAACAAACTTTTTGCCTGTTCGCATGTTCTGCTGCAAACCGAACCTGCGGGGGTGTTCAGCTCATCCCTACTGGCCGTTCAGTTTAGGTGGACAGCCATGTAGGTTTACAGTTGTGTCATACTCTTTCCATTTTTGGATGATCAATTGAACAGTGCTCCGTGAGATGTTCAAAGCTTGGGATATTTTTTATAACCTAACCCTGCTTTAAACTTCTACACAACTTTATCCCTGACTGTCTGGTATGTTCCTTGGCCTTCCTGATGCCGTTTGTTCACTAAGGTTCTCTAACAAACCTCTGAGGGCTTCACAGAACAGCTGTATTAATACTGAGATTAAATCACACACAGGTGGACTCTATTTACGAATTAGGTGACTTCTGAAGGCAATTGGTTCTACTAGATTTTGGTTAGGAGTATCAGAGTAAAGGGGGCTGAATACAAATGCACGCCACACTTTTCACATATTTATTTGTCAAAAATTTTGAAAACCATTTATCATTTTCCTTCCACTTCACAATAACGTGCCACTTTGTGTTGGTCTATCACATAAAATCCCAATAAATACATTTACTTTTTTGGTTGTAACATGACAAAATGTGGAAATTTTCAAGGAGTATGAATAATTTTTCAAGGCATGGTATAAGAATCCAGCAAGCATGAGTAGAGAACACCACCATGTGTTCTCCAAAAATGTGTTAAAACCATTTAGAACTGGCACCCCTGGCCATCAGCGATGATATCAGTGCCTGAGAATGCTCAGATCGTGGTCTCAGTTCCTGTTGCCTTCTTTGAAGGCAAGCCAGGAAAAAACTGCCCACGGTGACCACATCCCTTCCTGTCATCCATGCAGTATACTTGCACTGCTGCAGCCATCTTGGAAATGGCAAATACCCACAAACAAACAGGTTCAGGAAACACACTGACAAACAGAGAAAAGAAAGGAAAAGCAAGAAAGAAAAAAGCTGCCACTTACTCTAAAGCCTCGTACACATGATCGGATTGTTGGCCAACAAAACCGTGGACATTTGTCCGAAGGGCGTTGGCCCAAATTTGTCTTGCATACAAACGACACACAATTGTTGGCCAACAATCACGAACGTAGTGACGTACTAGACATACTACGTGTTTTTTCAGTTCTTTAGCACCACTCTTTGGGCTCTTACTGCTAATTTCACGTTAGTAGAAGTTTGGTGAGTGTTGATTCGCGCTTTTCACTTTACGCTTTTCATTTCATGCTTTTCATTTCGTGATAATAGTGTTGTGGTGACTTGCCCCCAAAAAAATAAAAAATAAATATTATTCTTGATATCACTAGAAAAAAAAAGCCTTTGAAAATTTGTTTGCAGTAACTCCATCAGTATCACCAGCAAAGCAGCTTCATTATTATCCCATTAAAGAAGAAGAGAATGTGCGCTGCATTTCGAGATTTCATAATTTGCCAAGTCACGAATGTTAATTCTCCATTACGAACGCTAGTTTACCAGACCGACTGCTTCTGGCTCTTCCTTGCTTCTAAACATGCGTGTTTGTACTTTGAATTTTTGTCCAACGGACTTGTGTACACACACTCGGAAAATCAGGCAACAGACATTTGTCCGCAGAAGATTTTAAAACCTGCTACCCAAAATTTGTCCATGTAAAATCCGACAATTGTCAGATGGAGCTTACACAGGGTCAGATTTTCCACCAACAGCCTGTCATCACACATTTCCCGTTGGAAAATCTGATCATGTGTACAAGGCTTTAAAGTGGAGTTCCATCCACTTTTGCAACTCTTTAGCATCCCTCACTAAACTGTGCACTGTAAACAAATTGGATATTTTTTTATTTTTTTTCTCAGCACCTACTGTATATTTGCTGTATTAATTTTTCACTTCCTCCTCCCTGGCCACAGCCCATCGCATCATTTCCTGTTTGCAATGCCTTCTGGGAAGGGGCAGCAACTTCCTCTGACACTGCCGTTGCTATGAAAACCTGACCTGAAACCTATTACACCGCTTGTGCTGCACTGAGCATGTGCGAGATCTGCAAGGATGAGATCCAGGAAGAAATACAGTCTGGCTTCAGATGCCCACACATAAGATGGCCACGGCCTGCTGTAAGTTTATAAAATAACAAACTACTGCTATAAATGAACAAAACAGGCCTTAGTTTACAGACTAACTTTACTAGAATACATTAAGCTTGTGTATTATAGGGGTATTTTTATTTAAAAAGTATAATTTCGGCCGGAACACCACTTTAAGCTTGTTTTAAGCTTTCATTGACAGGCCTGCACCACCAGGATTGGGCTCCAACCGTATAGCTCATTTAGAGGCTGTACAGGAAGGACTTTCACCCAGAAGAGGCTAAAGCATGCCACCCCCCGACCACCAAAGTGGGGCTCCAAACATATAACTCATTTAGAGTCTGTACAGAAAGGGCTTCCACCCAGGGGAGGCTGAACCTGCCTGGGGCAACAAGCAGTAAGGGTCACCTTACGACTCCAGTCCTGACCAGGCGAGGATAAAAAGGCTAATGCTGCAAGCCGGGTCTGTCTTTGATTTATATTTAACCAGTCCTACCAGGTTGCAGGGGCGGAGCCACACCCCATTGTATGCTGCCATGATGCACCAGGAAAATAAATCAAATAAAGCAAAAATTAAAAAAACAAAAAAACAATACCACAACACACAAAAAAAAGTGAAAAACAAAAAGCAAAAACTAAGAAGTAAATAACAAAAAACAACCACTGTGGTCCCATGGATACATTAATCCGACGACTCAGGTCAGGAGTGGAAAAAGGACAAAAGAGAAATAAATAAAATATAACACATCAAATATGAGATAAACATTGGACCTGGCCTTATATATATCAATGCCACATAAAACCTGCCCCATATGGTAAACTCAAATTTCCAGATCACTAAACCACATTTTTGAATAGAACATAACTGATGGTTTAATTAAGGCCTGGTGGTCGTGTCACATATAACTTAAAAATCCATTTAGTTTCAATCTGCAAAATCTTTCTGTCAAAATCACCACCTCCCATATGAGGGTAGATTTTTGGCGAGAGTCAAAAACTGTAAACATTCCGTACTGTAACCATGATTGCATGCAAAAGGTCTGGCTATTGGCTAATGGGCTTTTTAAATTGCCCCCACTTTAATTCTTTGCCAGAACATCCTAAGTGTCTTTCTCACGTAGAAAGAGTTAAATCCACAAGTAAAAAATTTTACTTGTAATAATTCCCAATCATCTGACATTCCAATATACAGTAGGTAAAATAAGTATTGAACATCTCACCATTTTTCTAGGTAAATATATTTCTAAAGGTGCTATTGATATGACATTTTCACCACATGTTGGTAACAACCATGCCATCCATACATACAAAGAAACCAAAACAAATAAGTTCACAAATTAAATTATGTGTAATAAAATGTAATGACACAGGGAAAAAGGCATTGAACATGCTAGCTGAAATGTATTTAATACTTTGTACTTTTGCTTTTACCCAGCATGAGATGTTTCTTGTGTGACACCTTGGTAATGAGACACCTTTTTATAGGCCATCAGTTGAGACTGAACCAGCTGATATTAATTTGCACTGACAAGGGGCAGGATTGCTTTCTAATTACTGATAGATTTCAGCTGGTGTCCATGCCTTTTTGCACCTCCCTTTCTTCATGCGTTCAATACTTTTTCCGTGTGCCATTCCATTTTATTACACATAACTTAGTTTCCAAACTTATTTGTTTGGTGTCTTTGTATGTATGGATTGCATGCGTTGTTAACGACATGTGGTGTAAATGTCATGTCAATAGCACCTTTAGAAATATATTTACGTAGAAAAATGATGACGTGTTCAATACTTATTTTACTCGCTATATTTACAGAAGGAACATTGCCCACATTGCTATACCCCTTGGTTGAGAACTACAAGGGTCCTTTGACCCATCTCTTGACTTCATCTCCGGAAGGTTTTACCCCCTTCATAACCAGACCATTTTACCTATTCGGCATTGCGCTACTTTTACTGACAATTGTGCAATCATGCAATGCTGTACCCAAATAAAATGTATATAATTTTTTTCACACAGATAGAGCCTCTGGGTTTTTTATTTTTTACTATATACCGTATTTATCGGCGTATAACACGCACTGGCGTATAACACGCACCCCAATTTAGGAGGGAATTTTAAGGAAAAAAAACTTTTAGGAGGGAAGTTGAAGGGAAAAAAACTTACATTTAAATGCCCTTCATTGCAGCCTTGTCAGTGCAGCCATGTCAGTGCAGCCTTGTCAGTGCAGCCATGTCAGTGCAGCTTTGTCAGTGCAGCCTTGTCAGTGCAGCCTTGTCAGTGCAGCCTTCCCCAGTGCAGCCTTGTCAGTGCAGCCTTGTCAGTGCAGCCTTCCCCAGTGCAGCCTTGTCAGTGCAGCCTTCCCCAGTGCAGCCTTGTCAGTGCAGCCTTCCCCATTGCAGCCTTGTCAGTGCAGCCTTCCCCAGTGCAGCCTTGCCCCAGTGCAGCCTGGGATCCCCTGTCCCTGCTTCCAGGGCTTCAAAATCGCGGTCCGCGATTTGAAAATGGCGCCGCCGGCGCCGAAGTACACAGAGCCGGTCCTCGGCTCTTTCCGGCGGCTCTCGTTTACTTTCGGCTCCACTCGTAGTCCCGAGCGGAGCTATCCGAGTAGGTTCGGATAGCTCCGCTCGGGACTACCAGTGGAGCTGAAAGTAAACGAGAGCCGCCGGAAAGAGCCGAGGACCGGCTCTGTGTACTTCGGCTCCGGCGGCGCCATTTTCAAATCGCGGTCCGCGATTTTGAAAATGTGACAGCTCGGGATCGGCGTATAACACGCACCTGCGACTTTCCCCTGATTTTAAGGGGAAAAAAGTGCGTGTTATACGCCGATAAATACGGTAAATGAAAAAAAGACTGTCAATTTTGAAAAAACAATATTTTTTACTTTCTGCTATAATACATATCCTATTAAAAAATCTAATCAAATCTCTTAATAAAGTTTGGCCAAAATGTATTCTCCAACATGTCTTCGGTAAAAAAATCCCAGTAAGTGAATATTGATTGGTTTGCGTGAAAGTAATAGCATCTACAAACTATGGTATATACACTGAGCAAAATTATAAACCCAACACTTTTGTGTTTGCCCCGATTTATCATGAACTGAACTTAAAGATCTACGACTTTTCCAATGTACACAAAAGGCCTATTTCTCTCAAATATTGTTCACAAATCTGTCTAAATCTGTGTTAGTGAGCACTTCTCCTTTGCCGAGATAATCCACCAACCTCACAGGTGTGGCATATCAAGATGCTGATTAGACAGCATGATTATTGCCCAGGTGTGCCTTAGTGCGGTTTTATAACACAGCACAATGCCACAGATGTCGCAAGTTTTGAGGGAGCGTGCAATTGGCATGCTGACTACAGGAAATTCCACCAGAGCTGTTGCCCTTGAATTGAATGTTCATTTCTCTACCATAAGCAATCTCCAAAGGCGTTTCAGAGAATTTGGCAGTACATCCAACTGACCTCACAACCGCAGACCACGTGTAACCACACCAGCCCAGGACCTCCACATCCCACATCTTCACCTCGAAGATCGTCTGAGACCTGCCAACCAGACAGCTGCTGCAACAATCTGTTTGCATAACCAAAGAATTTATGCACAAAATTTCAGAAACCGTCTAAGGGCAGCTCATCTGCATGCTCGCCGTCCTCATTGGGGTCTCAACCTGACTGCAGTTTGTCATCGTAACAAACTTGAGTGGGCAAATGCTCACATTCAATGGTGTCTGGCACTTTGGAGAGGTGTTTTCTTCACGGATAAATCCCGGTTTTCACTGTACAGGGCAGATGGCAGACAGCGTGTATGGGGTGAGCGGTTTGCTAATGTCAATGTTGTGGACCGAGGTGGCGGTGGGGTTATGGTATGGGCAGGCATATGCTATGGATAATATACACAGGTGCATTTTATTGATGGCATTTTGAATGCACAGAGATACAGTGACATGATCCTGAGGTCCATTGTTGTGCCATTCATCCACGACCATCACCTCATGTTGCAGCATGATAATGCACGTCCCCATGTTGCAAGGATCTGTACACAATTCCTGGAAGCTGAAAACATCCCAGTTCTTGCATGGCCAGCATACTCACCGGACATGTCACCCATTGAGCATGTTTGGGATGCTCGGGTTCGGCGTATACGACAGCGTGTCCCAGTTCCTGCCAAAATCCAGTAACTTCGCACAGTCATTGAAGAGGAATGGACCAACATTCCACAGGCCACAATCAACAACCTGATCAACTCTATGTGAAGGAGATGTGCTGCACTGCGTGAGGCAAATGGTGGTCACAAAAGAATACTCACTAGTTTTCGGACCCCCATTCCCCCCTCCCCAATACAGTAAAACTGCACATTTTAGAGTGGCCTTTTATTGTGGCCAGCCTAAGGAACAACTGTGCAATAATCATGCTGTCTAATCAGCATCTTGATATGCCAGACCTGTGAAGTTGGTGGATTATCTCGGCAAAGGAGAAGTGCTCACTAACACAGATTTAGACACATTTGTGAACAATAATTGAGAGAAATAGGCCTTTTGTGTACATAGAAAAAGTTGTAGATCTTTAACCACTTCAATACAGGGCACTTATATAGCTTCCTGCCCAGACCAATTTTCAGCTTTCAGTGCTGTCGCAGTTTGAATGACAATTGCACGGTAATCCATCACTGTACTCAAACTAAATTTTTATCATTTTGTTCCCACAAATAGAGCTTTCTTTTGGTGGTATTTGATCACCTCTGCGGTTTTTATTTTTTGCTAAACAAATAAAAAAAGACAGAAAATTTTGAAAAAAATTTAAGTTTTGCTTTTGTTTCTGTTATAACATTTTGTAAATAAGTAAGTTTTCTCTTTCACTGATGGGCACTGATAAGGCGGCACTGACAGGCACTGATAAGGCGGCACCAATGAGGTGGCACCAATGAGTGGGTACTGACGATGGGCACTGATATGCGGCACTGATGGGTGGCACTGATATGCAGCACTGATGGGCATTGATAGGCGGCACTGATGGGCCCTCATGGGTGGCACTTGTGGGTACTGATGGGCACTGATAGGCAACACTGATGGGCACTGAAAGGCTGCAAAGATGGGTTCTTATGGGTGGCACCGATAGGCGGCACTGCTGGGCACTGATGGGCACTGATAAGCGGCACTGCTGGGCACTCAGACTGACACACCGCAACAATTATCGCCGTGATGCGCGCCCCCCGCATATGACGCCCAGTCAGGATATTGAAACCACTTTGCTGCTGTCATTCTGCTATATGGCGGGCGGCAAGTGGTTAAGTTCAGCTCATGATAAATAGGGGCAAACACAAAAGTGTTGCATTTATAACTTTGCTCAGTGTATATTGAAATTTTTATCTATTTATTTTTTCAGACTAGTAATGGTGGCGATCAGTGACAAATAACGGGACTGCGATAATGCGTCGGCCAATCTGACACTAACTGACTCTGGGGGTAACTAACTAATTGCAACTTGATGATCATGTCCTTGATGACGCCCTGGAAGAGGGGCAAACTGTGTCAACGTTTTTTTTCGGTTTCAGTGGCACAACTTCCGCTATCTGTGGAACGCACGCCGTACAGCGGTGAACCCTGGAACTTACTGATGCCTGTTTTACAGAGTCATCTCGTGAGTGGCATTTGTTTGATTGCGCATTTGATTTAGTATTAGCAGTACTTCACTATCAGCTTTTTTATCTCCCATTATGAATGTTTCCCATTATGAATCTACTTCAGTCCATCCACATGAATATCTGCATGGAAGCTTCTCTGAGAGTCCAGTTTTTACACATCAGATCTTTTAGATCAGAGCCCTATTGACCCCTAGACTGCAAAGTTGAGGGTTCATTAACTCTGGTGAGTGGGGTCACAAGAGGGGAGTGTAGCACTTGAAAAATCCTATCCTGAACCATGAAGCACTAGAATTTGTATTTGGAGCACCTAGCACTTTGTTCATTATATATAAAACTTGTCAATATTGTCATGGTCAATAATTTACAAGCACATTATCATGTTGATGTTTTATATTCTGCTAGCGCTGTTAATTTGTGTATTCACTTTCTTAAGGTTCTAGCACCTTTGTAATAGCTGCTGCGGTTTATCATCTATTATTTGTTATTTACTATTCCATCTAGCGCGAGTTCTATTTAGTAATACACAACTAACTGCCACTGACATCACCAGTGTCATTATTACTGTGATTGGCGCTAATAATAAACACTGTCACTGTACTAATGACAATGGGCAGGAAGGGATTTACATCTAGGACGATCAAGGGATTAAATATGTGCCTAATAAGCGTTTATGTCTGTTACTGCAAGTTATACTGCAACTGTTCCTATCAGTGAAACTCTAGTGCTAGAGTCTGTGTTCTTCAAGCATCCTTATTGTCCTTTAACCTGCCATCTTCTAAATACAATAACTGTCAAATCTTGCCTGAACTCGGTGTGCTCCACTCCCTTAAAAAGGGTTCTGCAGCCAGGTTTCCAAAAATTAAAAGGCAGCAGCTACAAAAACTGTAGCTACTGACATTTAATAAATGGACACTTACCTGTCCAGGGATCCAGTGCCATCCTCACCTGGGCTGGTTCTTTGCCACTCTTTGAGTCCATGACGCTGGTATGTTAACTGTGGGAAGACGGCTGTGACTCCTTGAATCTTCACTTCGCTTTCCTCTGCGCATATGCAAGCCATGTTGCTTACTGTGAATGGACCCGCAGCTTCCTGGGACCTTTGCGGGCAGGAAGGAGGGGTCCTGGACTTCCGTTCAGTTCACCTATGCAATCTGAGTGGAAGGGGGATTGGGTGCCTGTCAAAACTAGGTACTTGCTCCTCTCCAAAAAGAAATAATGTACCAAAAGTTGAAAAGAAAAAGAAGATATCCCCCGTGGGGTTTTAAAGCAGCAAAAAATTATGAAAATAATAAGTTGTTACTTGAAAGGGTTTTTTAATTAGTGGGACTTAACCGTGGTGGTTAAAATAAGAGCTGTGCTACAGGAGATAACACAAATGAAGCTGGCACAAGTTTATACAATGATCAAGCGCTATAATAGGGTGATAATACTGACGCGTTTCGACCCTGTTGGGTCATCTTCAGAGGATTGAGGCGCTGTGACAAAATTTGCGTATTAGAGTTCATGGATGTGACCCTAAAAATATAATATATATATGTTTAACAGTATAATTACCAATCACATTGTGTTTGAGCAGTTTCTCCTGAGCTTATAATTCTCCGACGTCTCCCCCACCGGGTCCCGACAGGGGTCCCCGGCCGTCCACCACGTCAGCAGGGGAAAAAGGGGGGTTACTCGTCCATGCGTGTCTTACAAGGAGTCACACCAAGTGGATATTTCCCAAAACTGGGGAGGAGCGTGGGGGCAAGCGAGCGAGACCTGCAGCCAAAGCATCAAATAACAGACAACTGTACCATCAGTGCGTTCTGTTTAGCACGGATAGAGATATATGTATCATGTGTCACTTTTTGAAAAAAAGGATAACTCTGTTTATAATTTATTTAATATTTGTTTGATGTTGTCTGTACTTATTGGGGTCAGCGATGTATGAATATTTCCATAGTGGTGATGGTAACAAGGGGGGGGGGGAGGGGTTAACAAGGGTAGATATGACTGCATGTAGATATCAGTATGTCAGAGTATGTAATGTAATAAGTAAATAGTGGTATCTATGTGTTGGCCGTGAAATAAGTGACAAGGTAGGGTGAGGATATAGGAATGTAAAGAAAAAGGCGAGTGTGGGGAGAACATGTGAGGAAAGAAGGGGACGGGCAGACTAGTAGGGATAAAAGGGAAGGGGAAAAAAAAAAATAAATAATAAAAAAAAAAAAAAAAACAGGGGAAAGGAAGGGGATGGGAAAGAAAGAACGGGAAGGAGGGGGGGATGGTTAAGGGGAGAATGGGAAAAAAGATTAGGGAGTGAAGGAAAAAAGCTTAAGAGGAAAAGATCCAGGGGAAAAAAGGAGACAGATTGGTGAAGTGTGAGGATAGTGCAGGTGGAGTGATGCATGTGAGTGGAAGGGAAGCATGAGGGTGGGGAAATGGGAAGGTGCAGTGCAAGGGGCCAAATAAAACAATCAAAAAGCAGTGAAAGCAAAAACATCAGCAAAGAACACAATCCAACCGTGTAATGTGAGAGATGGGTGTGTGTGATGGTGTACTGAAAAATGCATAGGTGCTGGAAAAGGGGTGATGAGGTGTCAAGATAGGAAGAAAATGGGACAGAGGTGAGACAAAGAAACACACAAAGTGAAGTGCCATAAAGGTGAACGTGTGTTGAGGGTGGGTAGAATAGGATGTAAATTGTACAAAATGGTGTAACTAGTCACAGTGGGAAGGAATGACGTGAAAGAGACCCACAATACAGGGTATGTCACGTCAGGTCCAACTCATCAATGTGTTCAGATACTGGTGATTACCTGTCTCCAGAGTATAGGTCAGTTGGTCAGTCTGATGAAACAGTAGGAACTAAATGCAGATCCCCCAATCTGCTTGGTCATTATAAATAGAGTGCTGGCCGCTGATTGGATGCCTAATTGGGCTGCAGGTGCACGCAGGCTGTCCCCATCCCCCCTCCTCCTCCAGCAGGGATTAGCACTCCACATGTGGCTCCCCCGGCGTTCAGGAAGATGGATTTCCCGGCACAGCCGTCACATCCGCCGTAATAGCGTGATGTCGTGACGTCACGCGCACGCACGCAGCATCGCGTGCCCGCAACGCCACGGCGTCCAGATGTGATCCGGAACGCCGCTGGCAGGAAATGATACACCCGAGGGTGCAGAAAGGAGGCACGGACCCTTTAATTGTGCCCCCCCTCTTTTCCTGCCAGGAAGAGACGCAACGACGAAGCCGCCATCCCCAGGACGGGTCCACGGTCCATGGAACCCAGATCGGGCTCCGGAAGGGGGAGAGGCGGGGGAACAACACAATGCAGACAATATGTAAAAGGATTATAAGAAACCTATAAATTGCATTCTAGTGTACAAAGATCTAGAAAGCTGTGGGTGGTTGGAATGCATTCGAGGCAGCCATGGGCTACCTCCATTGGATTTAACAAAAAACGTACATGTGATGCTCCAGATGGTAGGGGTTGTCATTACAGCAGAATGAAAATACTAGCCAATGTATTGTAAACATGTTAAGTGCGCATGAGGGGGCACACTAAAGTGTCCAGTATTATGATAGATTAGTGAAAACAGGGGAGAATGACAGATAATTTTATCCGATCTCGCCTGTTCTAAAATATTAGCGTGTATGGGGATAGTCCAATCATCACCTATACATATACATTGGCTCATCCTGTAAACCATCCTGTACCAAAAGTTGAAGAGGGGGGGGGGGTTGGAGAGTGTGTAACTTCTTCTTTTAGGTGAAGTTCTGCTTTAAAGTGATTGTAAAGGCTGAAGGTTTTATTCTATTCATTAAGATAAAAACCTATGTGGAGCCCCCCCACCCCACCATTACTTACCCGAGCCCCATCTCGATGTGCAGGAGAACAGAGGCTCTCCCATCTCTGCCCCTCCTCATTGGCTGAGACACTGTCTCCTGCGCTGTCAATCACAGCCAGTGAGAAGGGATTTCACTTTTTCGTCAGACAAAAGCTGGATGTGCAGACTATAACATTTTTGTCGGATGTGAACTCAATGTCCGATTTTCGAAAGTACAAACACACATGCTCAGAATCAAGGAACGACCGGGAAGAGTTTGGTCTTGTAAACTACCATTCGTAATCTCGAATTAACATTCGTGACATGGCAATCGATGAAATGTCGAAATGCAGCGCACATTCTCATCTTTTTTAATGGGATAATAATGAATCTGCTTTGCTGGTGATACTGATGTAGTTATGCCAAACGTATTTTAAAAGGCATTTGTTTTGTACGATCTGAAAATCAACGCTCACCAAAATTCTACTAACACGAAATTAGCATAAGGGGCCCAAAGGGTGTCGCTTGAGAAATTAACTTCCTCTTTATACTCTCATAGTATGTCACTATGTTCGTGTTTGTCAAACAAAAATCAGACGCTCGGTCGTCCAACAATCAAACCGTGTGTACGAGGCCTAAAGCTTCGTAAACACGGTACGATTGTTGGAAGGGGATTGTCTGTTGACAGACTGTTGTCCGAAAATTCTTACCATTAGTACGCTCCTTTTGACAATTGTTTTCCAATTTTCTGACAACAAATATTGGATGACAAGCTAGTAAATTTTTGTCAAACAACGACTCCACATCAGATTTTCAGATGGTCAGTACACAAATCCATCACACAAAAGTCGAAAGTACAAACACGCATGCTTGGAATCAATGCTCACCAAAAATTAGCAGAAGGGGCCCAAAGGGTGGTGCTCAAGAGCTGAAATTCCTTGTAGTACGTAACTACGTTCGTGTTTGTGGCATGACAATTTGTGTAACGTTATTATGCAAGACAAGATCCTGGCTCACGCCCTTTTGACAAAAATCAGGCGCTCGGCTGTCCAACAATCGTACCGTGTGTACGAGGCTTAAGTAACCTCTTTACTTTTGACATGAGACTAGCATGCCACAAAAATCGGACGTTGGGTCGTCAGAAAATCTGAGCCTGTGTACGAGGCTTTAGACCCCATACAAACTATTAGATTTTCTGCAGATTTTTGTCTTCAGATTTACCAAAACCATATAATATGAGGTCAAACCTTAAGAGTTTCAATTTGTATGCAATCAGGTAGGCCCTTGCACTACATAGTTTTGGTAAATCTGAAGACAAAAATCTGGCGAAAATCTAATAGTGTGTATGGATACAACTTTTGTTGTTAGATTGCATACAAATTGAAAGTGTTTAGGTTTGACCTCATATTATATGGTTTTGGTAAATCTAAAGGAAAAAATCTAAAGAAAATTGTATAGTGTGTATCCAGCTTTAACCACTTGCCGACCAGCCGATGTCATTATACTGTGGCAGGTCGTCACGATCCCGCGAGCCGTCGTAGTTATATGTCGTCTCCTTTAAGGGGGAGAGCAGGTCCGCTGCACTCGGGGGGGTGCCAATGCTCGTGACCGGTGGTCGCAGTGACTGCCGGCCACGAGCGATCACGGGCACGAGAGGCAGAACAGGGATGTGTGTATGTAAACACACAAATCCCTGTCCTGTTCTGAGAGGAGATGCAGATTGTGAGTTCCTAATAGCTAGGAACCACGATCTGTCATCTCCTATAGTCAGTCCCCTCCCCCTACAGTTAGAACACACAGTCAGGGAACACAGTTAACCCCTTGATCGCCCCCTAGTGTTAACCCCTTCCCTGCCAGTGACATTTATACCGTAATCAGTGCATTTTTATAGCACCGATCGCTGTATAATTGTCAATCGTTTCAAAAATGTGTCAAAAGTGTCCGATGTGGCCGCCATAATGTTGCAGTCATGATAGAAATTGCAGATCGCCGCCATTCCTAGTAAAAAAATTATAATAATAAAAATGCCATAAATCTATCCCCTATTTTGTAGACGCTATAACTTTTGCGCAAACCAATCAATATACGCTTATTGCGATTTTTATTACCAAAAATATGTAGAAGAATACGTATCGGCCTAAACTAAGAAAAAAATTAGCTTTTTTTTTTTAAAAAAATGGGGATATTTATTATACCAAAAAGTACAAAATATTGTGTTTTTTTTCAAAATTGTCGCTATTTTTTTGTTTATAGCGCAAAAAATAAAAAACTCAGAAATGATCAAATAATACCAAAAGAAAGCTCTATTTGTAGGGAAAAAAGGACATCAATTTTGTTTGGGTACAGCGTCGCACGACCGCGCAATTGTCAGTTAAAGCGACGCAGTGCCGTATTGCAAAAAGTGCTCTGGTCATTGAGCAGCCAAATCTTCCGGGGCTGAAGTGGTTAAAGACACACAGAGACACCTTGGGAGCGAGCACCCACAAGTGCTTCCATAGCAAGCAGATTGTTATGGGAGCAAGGGGGAGGGGCCAGGAGTACAGGTGTGGGACCCAAGAAAAGGAGGATCAGGGCCACTCTGTGCAAAACCATTGCACAGAGCAGGTAAGTATAACATGTTTGGTATTAAAAAAAGAACATGAGCTTTTAATATCACTTTAACTTCAGTACCCTACTCCTGGCCCTGCCAAGGCCAGGACAGGAAATAAGGATTGGGAATCACCAGGACAGTAAAGCACATAAAGCAATAAAAAACCTATATGTGTTCTGTCCTTTTCCTGGTGTACCAAAAATGTGTTTATTCTGGGATTTTGTTAGTATGATGCCTACCCTTTCCCACTGTAAAACAAAAAGAAAAGTATTCGTTGAAGTTGAGTTTTAAAGCGGAGTTCCACACAAAAATGGAACTTCCGCTTTTCGGAACCCTCCCCCCCTCCGGTGTCACATTTGGCACCTTTCAGGGGGGAGGGGGTGCAGATACCTGTCTAAGACAGGTATTTGCACCCACTTCTGGCATAGACTCCCATGGGAGTCTACGCCTCTTCCCGTCCCCACCGCACTGTCTGCTGGGAACACACAGCTCCCAGGAGAGAGCGGGGACCACTTGGGACGCGCAGCGCGACTTGCGCATGCGCAGTAGGGAACCGGGAAGTGAAGCCTCAACGCTTCACTTCCTGATTCCCTCACCTAGGATGGCGGCAGCAGCTGCCGAGAACCGAGCGGGTTCTCGGCGTCCCCTGCCGACATCGCTGGACCCTGGGACAGGTAAGTGGCCATGTATTAAAAGTCAGCAGCTGTAGTATTTGTAGCTGCTGGCTTTTAATATTTTTTTTTTTGGCGGTGTGGGTGGACCCCCACTTTAAGGGTCATGTCACACAAGTGAGCATGCCATGGTGACCTACTGTAACATGATTTAATGGTGATAAATTGCTAGAAAACTGCTAAAGAATGGTCAATTATTTTTAATTGTGTCACTAAGTTGCTCAGTCACTAGTAATTTATTGCTAAATGGCTTAACTGATGAGTTTCTGCAGCGTCTCATCCTTGCATCGTCCCTGGTGGCTGCTGCTTCTTATACTCTATAATGTCTAGCAACAAATCACAGATGATGAGCAATCTATAACAGCGTCACAAGGATGCTGTGCTGGGACATTCTGTAGCTAGATATAAACTGCTATAAAGTTCTACTTTTAATAACATAGAGATTAGAACTAGACACACTATATAAAGAGTTTTGGTCTATAAGTACTGCTGTGCTCCCAAATAAATTGCGTAGATTTATTTGTTTGCTGGAAAAATATAAAAATAACTGAAAAGTGAATCATACAGTTATGTTCTGAGTTATTAATTCACAATGGGTATAGCAGCATTTTTGAGCCAGGGCCATGGTATGTGAAAAGAATATATAATTCATGCTGTGACTGTGTTTGCTCAGCAAGTAGTTACACTGTAGTGCATAAAAAAAAAAACTGTTTGGCTCTAGCTTTTGTGCAGATCTGGGCATCTGGCTGGGGCCACTTCAAGTGCAAAGACTACAAACCCAAATGAATGAGAAAGGATGACTCTTTAACTCTGTAGCTTAAGCAGATACTGTTCATATTGTATATGTCATGTCGGGATAAGGTTCTCTGACACCAAAGGTGAAAATGCAAAGTGCATCCCTCCTTCACAGGTAAATATGGATGAAGCTTGCACATGTTCACATACCAATGCAGATTATAGAAATGACAACGCTGTCCATTAGCCCTAGATTTACTGCTTTTTGGTCTAAAGACAACTGAATGGGATGGGGAAGCTGTTGTAATGTGATTAATCCAGCGTGATTTAGCATTAATCAGCATACTAAGATTGATGATTGTGAGCAAAATGTGTTCTTCCTGCTAAAGTAGTTTATAATTCATCAAAAAAGCATATTTTATTTTTGGGCCTGTTATAAAGACACTAGTACATAGCATTTAATGTAATGCTACAAAAAAGAAATAAGGCAAATGTAAAAAACAGACATACTAGTAGAAAAAAAAAATCTGAAAAAAAAGCTAAGGGATGAAGGGAAAGCAGAAGTTAATTTGAAAAATTAAGCATTAATAAGGAAATCACAGTTTGTTTGAAAACATATTCCTCAGGTCACAAACAATCTGTAATGCCGTGTACACACGACCGGAGTTTTCGACTGCAAAGGTCCAACAGAACGAATCCGCCGGACAATTCGATCGTGTGTGGGCTTCATCAGACCTTTGCTGTCGATAAATCAGACGGACTTTAGAAATAGAACATGTTTCAAATCTTTCCAACGGACTCGAATCTGGTCGAAAAATCAGTTCGTCTGTATGCTAGTCCGATGGACGAGCAACGACGCAAGGGCAGCTATTGCCTACTGGTTATGAACTTCCACATTCTAGTCCAGTTGTACGTCATCACGTTCGAATCAGTCGGACTTTGGTGTGATCGTGTGTAGGCAAGTCCGTTGCTTCGGAACTCCGTCGAAAGTCCGTCAAAAAGTCCTTCGGAGTTCAGTCTGTCAAAAGTCCGCTCGTGTGTACACGGCATAAGGGTTTTTTAAAGTAAAGTTTTTAACAAACAGTAATACTGTGTATCGACAAGACCGTAAGGTGGCTGGCATTAAGAGCAGTTTTAGTGGACCGTTGGGAAGGAAGATCTTGAATCTATTAAAATATCTACTGATTTCTTGTGACCAGGGAAGAGAGGGATTGGGGGGGGGGCTGGCTTTAAAATTACTCTATACTTATCTTTTTGGTGGCCTATGGGGTTGATTTACTAAAGGTAAATAGGCACTTTGCTAAGGAAGTTGCTCCTTGCAAAGGAATTCGCCCCAAGCTTAGTGAATGAAGTGAAGTTTCACTTTGCAAATAAGTCAGCAGAGCTTCCCTCATTCACTAAGCTCTGGGGCCAATTTCCTTGCAAAGTGCAACTTCCCTTGCAAAGTGAACAGTTTGTTTGCCTTTAGTAAATCAACCTCCATTTCTTAAAATGCTGCAGATTTACTTTGCTCTAACTGCTACAAGTTATCGACAAGTTGGATGGGTTGAATAGCTACCACCCACAGCATGCAATGGTTCTTCTTGCCGGCTCGTATGTCCTGCAGTGAATCCTTCTTTTTAGGCACTCTTAAAGAAATGCAATTTACAGCATGGCATGTAAGCAGTACCAGACTGAGGCAGAGGCAGGAGAGCGACCTACCATGGAGATGTGCTAGGGGAGGGGGCAGTTTGCATGAAAGCCTTTTATTACTCTGTCAAACAAACAAATCAGATCTACAGATTACACTGGTAGAGTGCTGATCTCCCAGTTAAATGCTGAATGCTGCTCCTGATATACAGTATATAGTGCAGAGCTGTCAGAGTGACAGCAGAGCTGCCTGCTTACATTGGGGGGCCATTCTCTCAGTGTGATTTGCAGTGCTGGGCTGCCAGTGTGATAACCCAGTCCTGTTCCTCCTTTCTTTTTTGAAAGAAGCTGACAGTTGTAGTCTTTATATTAAATGTGCTGTGATGTATAGGATATATACAGCATTAAGCAGCCTAAGGCTAGGTTCACACCTGTACGGCTGTGCGGGCTGCGGATTGCGCGGGCATGAGAGAAAATTCATTATAATGGGCTGCCATGCCCCGCAACACGCAGGAAAGAAGTCGGTGCACTATTTTTTAAAACGCAGCCCGCCCAAGAACAGAGGTTCCCAGTACTGGTTCAATTTCCAGTGCGGTGGCGTGCCGTTAGGATTAATGACACCCGCCTGTGGGTCCCGCTTTTTTTTTGGTTGTTTGCCGCTGCCAGTATTTGTGTAGGTCCCGCAGCAGCACCACCCACACAGATGTGAACCTAGCCTTCATGTTTAGGAAGCAGATGCAGCTTCCCCTATGCACATACAGTATATATTTACAATCTATGGATTTGCACTGAGCAAAATTATAAACGCAACACTTTTTTGTTAACCCCCTATTTATCATGAGTTGAACGCAAAGATCTACAAACTTTTTTATGTACACAAAAGGCCTATTTCTCTCAAATATTGTTCACAAAGCTATCTATCTATGTTAGTGAGCACTTGCACGCTCCCTCAAAACTTGTGACACATCTCTAAGAACAAATTGACAACCATTGGATATTTTTCACTTCATTGAGGTACAACTTTGTTACTTTCTTGACACCTATTGGGTTTGTTACATTGTCTTTATACACATGTAATACTTATATCATTTCTATATTGCCCCGTAGTCTCTATGCCCATACCAGCCTTATAACCAAGTTGGTCTGCATTCATGTATTTACCATATTCCATATCTCAGATAGTCCTTCATATCAACATACTCTAATAAGCTTAATTCATTTATTTACATCTTTATGTATATATAAATTACATTTTAGAACCTTATACATTAAAATCATTTTGCAATTATTATGCCCTCTGATATATGTGCATCCTTGCAGACATTTTCTAGACATGATTTACAAGGGGCTAAGTGGAGACCGCAGTGAGAAATACCCCTATCCAGACTGTGGTGATCCTCTGGATGTTCCCCTGTTGTGGCTTTTGTCTGTTCCGCCTCCTCAGCCCCCGAGCTGGATGCACTACACGACTGCCATCTTGATATCCAGCGTTTGGCGATTCATCTCAGCCATTCGGTAAGTATGAGGTCTGTTTCAGACCTCTCTTGCCAATCATTCCACCTTCCCCCATTTATCAACAATATACATCTACCGATCTTATGACTTATATTGCAGATACAACATTCATGCATCCGCCCCTGAAGAAGCAAGCAGGGTCTCGCAAAATGCATAGGGCTTTATTGATGCTTGTTTTATGCCGGTACATGCTGGGTATTATTGATGTCTGCATTATGTCTACATACTTTCCGGTCCATATGTATGTACATTCTTATTGTGTATGTGTATTTACTGACCTAGCAACTTTCAAGTTTTATTGTTGCTCATTGATGTATAACACTTGTAATAAATCTTTGTATATTTATTTTCATCTGTGTTGTGTGCATTGGCTATTATGCCGTGTAACTCACAATCATTGTTGTTGCCACTCCATTACATAACATTTTGAAATAAATGAATTGATTTTGTCTCAGTGTTCGCTGTGAACATTGGCTAAACCTCTCTCATCTCATCTAAAGTCCCAGGGCTATTGCTCTTGTTTTTTTTGTGCACTATTAGGGATGGAGGTGTCAGAGGGGTCACACCAGACCTTAATCTCCATTTTTTGATCAAAACTTGTGACATCTGTGACATTGTGCTGTGTGATAAAACTGCACATTTTAGAGTGGCTTTTTATTGTGGCCAGCCTAAGGCACACCTGTGCAATAATCATGCTGTCTAATCAGCATCTTGATATGCCACACCTGTGAGGTGGATGGATTATCTCGCCAAAGGAAAAGTGCTCACTAACACAGATTTAGATTTGTGAACAATATATGAGAGAAATAGGCCTTTTGTGTACATAGAAAAAGTCATAGACCTTTGCGTTCAGCTCATGATAAATAGGGGCAAACACAAAAGTGTTGCGTTTATAATTTTGCTCAGTGTATATGTGACCTGTGCACGCTCCACAAGGGAAATTATATATACATTTTCTCAAAACATGCTCTTCTGAATAAAGCAGTGTTAAACACAAAAACAAAAATGTAATATCTCTGACAAGGGGGCTTACAATGTTTAACTTTTATTTATTTATGTAAAACCTTTATCACAAAAGGAAAAAAACTGTTGCTGTAACTGCTTAAAAAGTGTGAGCTGAAGTTTGGCTTTACTTTGTTATTCAAGTCCATCTACATCTGCTAGTGCATTTAATACTACCCTCTCCCTAAACTGACAATGCTGCTGTCCAAAGGTGTCATTTTTGCTCATCCATCAACAGGGCTGGACTGGGACAAAAATTTGGCCCTGGACTTCCTCATGACCGGCCCACTTTAATTTTGAGTGTCCCCAACAGCGTCCCCCTTACATCAGAGTGTCCCCAACAGCGTCCCCCTTACATCAGAGTGTCCCCAACAGCGTCCCCCTTACATCAGAGTGTCCCCAATAGCGTCCCCCTTACATCAGAGTGTCCCCAACAGTGTCCCCCTTACATCAGAGTGTCCCCATGAGTGTCCCCCTTACATCAGAGTGTCCCCAATAGCGTCCCCCTTACATCAGAGTGTCCCCAACAGCGTCCCACTTACATCAGAGTGTCCCCATGAGTGTCCCCCTTACATCAGATGAGTGTCCCACTTACATCAGAGTGTCCCCATCAGCGTCCCCCTTACATCAGAGTGTCCCCATCAGCATCCCCCTTACATCAGAGTGTCCCCAACAGCATCCCCCTTGTATCAGAGTGTCCCCAACAGCGTCCTCCTTACATCGGAGTGTCCCCATCAGCGTCCCCCTTACATCACAGTGTCCCCAATAGTGTCCCCCTTACAACGGAGTGTCCCCAACAGTGCCCCCCCTTACATCAGAGTGTCCCCAACAGTGTCCCCCTTACATCAGAGTGTCCCCAACAGCGTCCCCCTTACATCAGAATGTCCCCAACAGCATCCCCCTTACATCATAGTGTCCCCAACAGCATCCCCCTTACATCAGAGTGTCCCCAACAGCATCCCCCTTACATCAGAGTGTCCCCAACAGCGTCCCCCTTACATCAGAGTGTCCCCAACAGCGTCCCCCTTACATCAGAGTGTCCCCAACAGCGTCCCCCTTACATCAGAGTGTCCCCAACAGCATCCCCCTTACATCAGAGTGTCCCCAACAGCATCCCCCTTACATTAGAGTGTCCCCAACAGCATCCCCCTTACATCAGAGTGTCCCCAACAGCATCCCCCTTACATCAGAGTGTCCCCAACAGTGTCCCCCTTACATCAGAGTGTCCCCAACAGCGTCCCCCTTACATCAGAGTGTCCCCCTTACATCAGAGTGTCCCCAACAGTGTCCCCCTTACATCAGAGTGTCCCCAACAGCGTCCCCCTTACATCAGAGTGTCCCCAACAGCGTCCCCCTTACATCAGAATGTCCCCAACAGCGTCCCCCTTACATCAGAGTGTCCCCCTTACATCAGAGTGTCCCCTACAGCGTCCCCCTTACATCAGAGTGTCCCCAACAGCTTCCCCCTTACATCAGAGTGTCCCCAACAGCGCCCCCCTTACATCAGAGTGTCCCCAACAGCGTTCCCTTTACATCAGAGTGTCCCCAACAGCGTCCCCCTTACATCAGAGTGTCCCAATCATCAGCTCCCTTCACAGAGAGTCCCAATCAGCAGCTCCCTTCACATCAGTGTGTCCCCATCAGAAGCCCTTCACATCAGAGTCTCCACCAGCAGCTCCCTTCACATCAGAGTCCCCACCAGCAGCCCATTTCACATCAGTGTGTCCCCATCAGAAGCCCTTCACATCAGAGAGCCCCTATCAGCAATCCCCTTCACATCAGTGTGTCCTCCCTCTCCTCCCCCTCCCACATGTGCTCACAGTTTTAAGGCAGCTTCTCGTTCCTCTCTCCAGTCATGTGATAACAAGTGATAAGGGGAGAGAGGAAGGAAAGTCTGCCGTTGGTCTATCTCCCCCTGCAGGCTGGAGGGAGCATAACGCCTAATGCTCTCTCCAGCATATGACGGAAGCTGCTCCTCCTGACAGGAGTGAAATTGCGATCACTCACTATCAGAGAGGAGCGGCTCCAGGACCGCACCTGACTGGCCTACTGAGCCATCGGCCCACCAGGAATCTCCTGGTAGTCCCGATGGCCAGTACATGCCTGTCCATTAAGAGTGGATCCACCTTAAGACAGAAAGTGTGTTACAGGCTGGATCACCAGGTAAAAATAAAGGAAAAAATGCAGACACCACATATAAGAATTGGTTTTGGTTTTGAATTTAATACCGCTTTAAGTGTGTAACTTTGAGCATTATCTTGATGTGACATTTGAAAATATTGTGCAAGAGGGCTTGACTTACCACATTAACAAGCTGAGTTATTGCAACCTCAAATTGTACCATGACAGGATCAGACACATTTTCTACTGGTCTTATATGCTGATTGTAATGCGCGAAAAGCTTACGGAAAAGTCTCTCTTCGGTCTCACTTTGTAATGTATCTGAAAGTAATAACAATAATGTTAAAAATGGCTAAGATTCCATAAACTTAGTGGATCTTAGAATTCAAGAAACAGCACAATGGTTAAACTCTCTTTCAGCCTTGTCCGTTTTCCTGCTTACTTTCTTGCACTTCAAACCTCAATCCCAATTATTTTTATGTGGCTAGTTTACATCTATGCACTGCAACTAAGTTTATTTTTAAAATACAGAGCATGGTGCATGCATAAAGAAGCATATAAAAGCACATAAAAAATGTGCATAATTGTATTCAGTGTGTCAAAAGCAAGCATTTCTCCACGTTTGCATGGATATACTCCAGTTTCTTCGTCAGATTTGCTAGTTTCATGCAATTTATTTCTAAATAAATGCATATTTAATGGTGCTTTTCAGAGATTTTCTGTCTATTGGATTTCTTGTTTAAAGAAATTCAGGCTAGTTTGTAACTGGCATAGGCTGGCTTTACATTACATCTGACAACCGTGCTTTCCAAACTATCCCCAGCGTGTGTTTGTAAAACTGTGGTATAGACAGTAGAATATTCATTTCCTTGGGGCTCAGTTTCTTTTGGCCTATGTACTCTTTTATGTGCTACTCAATTTAGCAGTGCTAACAAGAATGAGTAAAATAAATGTTTAATTTAAATTGTAGAATGGAATGGGATTTCAAGCAGCTAATTAATAATAATAATTAATAATAATTGGTTTATTAAAATTAATAAATATTATATCACATCAATGGGCACAATTCACTAAAGGTGATCGAATGCGTTATGATGGTCACGTGACCACTTAACACATGCGATAATGAAAACGTCAATCCACTATTGCTCGTTTACAGTATTTAGCGCAAACACCAAAAATGCTCATTAAATACAGCATAAAAAGGCATTAAAGTAAATTCACAAAAGTAAATAAATAAATAAATGCATGCAGTAATTAATACTAGTCCAAGCTTGCAATAACTATGTGATAACTATGGCAATGGTCAGACCCCCCCCCCCAGTGACTGGTTTAAAAAATAGGTGGGAAAGTGCAAGCTGGAGCAGGTATCAGCTAGATTTTAGTCAGGAGGCTGGCAGACAGCATAGCAAAGATGATGGAGCTCTTTGAATCCAGTCTTCTGGAAAAGATCTCAAGTGACCGTTCACTGCTGAATCAATTCACGGATGCTGATACCCTGCAGAAGTTCAGGTTATCTCCACTTATCATGGAGCTTTATACCCAATGCATAAGGTACCTTGAGCCCTCAACACAGAAGCCATGCCATATATGCCATGACTAAGTTGCTGGCTGCCTTACACTTTTTTGGAAAAGCATCATATAAGATGCTTGCGATAACTTACCGCATAGTTTCATGCGATATTTAAGGCATAATTTGGAAAGATACCGCATGCAAGATTTTAAGGAGAGTTTCTTTGTGAATTGCAACACTTTTTTTCTTCTGAATGTTGTGCGTTATTTTACCGCATACTCGGATGCGGTAAAATATCTCTTAGTGAATTGTGCCCAATAACATTCACAAATAACTTATAAACAAGCATAAATGGAACAATTCAACAACTCAGCTTTTGTAGCTCGAGTTTTATTAAACCAGGCATAAAATCTAATAATAACTTGTCTCCAAAACTGCAGGAGGCTGAGAGACTCCTGACTACAATCCCCAGCCTGTAGCCTGTTCAATTGCTATCTGCAAATCTAAGGTGAGTATATCCAAACCTATGTTGGAAAGATGTATCCCATCTTCCCTATACAGGCCCAGGACCCCACCCCCTTCCAAATCCTTATGCCTAAAGTAAGAACCATATCTAAAACTCATTAATGTTTCTAACATTCTATTAATGCGTTTCCTAATTTTTCAAATGCTTTGAATAGATCAGAATTTAGCCAAACTAAACAAGGAATGATTTCTGAAAAAACAATGTTAGTACTGGGAGATAATGCTTTGAATTTCTGGATAGTGGAATACACTAAATGTGAAAAATGTAATTGAAGTTTTTTTTGATGACCAATGTCATCGCCACCTAAATGAAACAGCAATATGTCAGACAGTGGCCACCCATAAGCTAATCTTTCCAATTTTGACGTTAATTCCTCCCAAGGCATGCCCCATTTACCTAATCAGAAAATCTGAAATAACTGTGGATTCAAATCCAAATTCTTGCCATAGATTCTTTCAGTTGCTCTTTTGTGGGCCCAAAATACAAAGGAATGCCCAACAATCCACATAATTCACTTCTTACATAGGATTCTAAAGGAAAATTAGGTAGAAGAGCACGGGAGGACTGTAGAAGAGCACAGGGGGGACTGTAGAAGAGCACAGGGGGGGCTGTAGAACAGCACAGGGGGGACTGTAGAAGAGCACAGGGGGGGACTGGAAAAGAGCACGGGGGGGGGCTGGAAAAAAGCACAAGGGGGGGCAGAGAACAGTAGGGGGGCAGAGAAGTTGGTGGGCAAGATCACAGAAGGGCCAGGAGAGAGCTGAGGGGCCCACGGGCAGCAGGAAAAAGCTGGAGAGGAGGGGCGGCATACAGAGAAACCAATGCCCTCCATGTTCTTCCTTACCACTTTTCCTCCTCTCCCTCCTGCAGGCATTCAGTGGCTGCAGGAAAAACATGGAAGGCATTGGTTCCTCTGTATGCCTCCCCTCCTCTCGGTCTGGGTCGCAATGGTGACCACTGTAGTTACGTCCCTGCAGTGAAGTAAAGAAAAAAAAGTTCTGGCAGAATGAAGGAGCAATGAGGAATGCTGGCAGGATTCTGAGGCTGTGACAGTTGCAGACTAGAGCATACAGAGGGTTAAGAAGGCTGGTAGATGAAAAGATTGTGGACCCGGAAATGCTGAGGATGAAGGGGGAGGAGGATTGCTAGTGTAGTGAGAGCCAGACAAGCAATGAGAGAGAGGAGAAGGGACGGATGTGAGGAGTTATCAGTCTGCAGTGATGCCGGAAAGATTACCGTACTTCATTTACCTTCTACAAAGCACATTCCGGTCGGTACAGAGGCACTGGGCAATGACACTCAGAGACAGGAGAGAATCACAGCGGCACTGCACAGTGACAGAAGATAGGAGCAGAGATTGGGTCAGATGTCAGAATCCTCCCACATGCAGGGACTTCTATCACCCGATCACCACGCACTGTGCTAAGTAATGGGAGGAGGGGAGCAAGCTCCACCGCCTGTGCCTCCGATAAATATGTACCCCGGCCGCACTTAACATACTGTGCAGGAGCAGCTCAGAGCAAGATGTCGGGAGGCGGAGTTGGATAGGAAAGCCACTCTGCACACAGTTTCCTCCACAGTGCGCTCCCGCAAAGCACGACAGCACTCTAGAACGACACCCCCCGTAATGGTCGGCACCAGTGGCGGGGCCCCGCCCCATTTTCGGCACCATTATCAGCAAGAATTCTCTTTCGGCAAATTGCCGAAAAGGCAGTTTTCGACTGATATATTTCGGCGGCCGAAATTTCGGTGCATCCCTACATATAGCATAACTATATATTGTGTTAAATCAAAGAAGTACAGCAAAATTGTGTCTCCTTTTTTGGCAAATAAACCTTTTTCCAAAATATACTGAATTGTGACATTAGACACAAAATTAATATCACATTTAGAACCAGTAGCGGTTAGTCAAATTTACCTGGACTTGTTCTGAAATAATGGTGATCCCATTGAACAGACATGTTTCTGTCTGTTAAATTTATCCTTACACTTGAAACAGGTGGTGTTAAGACAAAAGTCTAGCAAGGAACATACTTGGTCTGGCTTGGGTTCAGTTTGGCTGTTATTTCAGATGTTTCCTTACAGTCTGAATGGCTTCTGCAGTTGGTACAAATGAAAAGGGAATATGGCATCATAGGATGCAGCTGTCTCTTCTGCCTCTAATTCTCTCGCCTTTTTGTCAAAGCCTAATTGAACAAGCTGAAGTAAGAAGCTGATTGGCCACCATGCACCGCTGCACCAGATTTGGCACTGTTCAGTTTTAGTAAATCAACCCCTATCTGTCAACCACATATAATGCTATTTTACCATCTCCGTACTGGTAATTTGACAATAATTCACACTTTGAGCCATACTGCACACCTTCAGCCTACTGTGGCCTTTTCAAACCAAGGGATGGGATTATGCAGTTAGAACTGGAATGATTCCACAACTTTCACACCTTCTATCCTGTTCTTGGACAATCAACATCTGCATTGACAAGTTTTATGGTGATTGGATTAAGGTGACTGAGCTAGCTATATGGATTACTTACATTTCATGGTGATTGGATTTTGGTGATTAAGATAGCTATATGCAGGGCCGGATTTCCCACAAGGCCACTTCGGCCAGGCCTCGGGGCGGCAGTGGTACAGGGGCGGCACCGCCCCCCACACTAACATCAGCATGCAATGCACCCGTGCGCCAGAGAGGTGGGGGCGCTGAAGCGCTAGAGTGCTCCTCTCCCTCCTCCTCCTCTCTGTGTCCAGACTGAGGCGGCTCCCTCCGCAGGTCACCGCCGCCACCGCTGTGTTTTTCGCTGCTGAAGCCCATCCCCCCTCCCTCCTCCTGTCAGAGAAAGAGAGCAGCCACCGGAGATCGGAACGGCTGGTCTCTGTGCGGGGGGGGCGTGTTCTCCTCTGTCTCTCACTCCCGCCCAAGCCTATGCCTGTCTCCATCTGTTCTGTTGTACACACTTGGAGGGGAGGTTGTCCTGGGGGGTCTGTACTAATGGAGGGGGGGTTGTCCTGGGATATCTGTACTAGTGAAGGGGGGGTTTGTACTAATGGAGGGGGGGTTTGTCCTGGGGGGTCTGTACTAATGAAGGGAGGGGTGGTTTGTCCTGGGGGGGGGGTCTGTGCTAATGGAGGGGGTGGGGGTTGACCTGGGGGGGTTGTACTAATGGAGGGGGGTTTGTCCTGGGAGGGTCTGTACTAATGAAGGGAGGGGTGGTTTGTCCTGGTGGGGGTCTGTACTAATGGAGGGGGGGTTGTCCTGGGATGTCTGTACTAGTGAAGGGGGGGTTTGTACTAATGGAGGGGGGTTGTCCTGGGGGGTTTGTACTAATGAAGGGGGGTTTTGTCCTGGGGGTCTGTACTAATGAAGGGAGGGGTGGTTTGTCCTTGGGGGGGTCTGTGCTAATGGAGGGGGTGGGGGTTGACCTGGGGGGGTTTGTACTAATGGAGAGGGGGTTTTCCTGGGGGGGTTTGTACTAATGGAGGGGGGTTTGTCCTGGGGGGGTCTGTACTAATGAAGGGAGGGGTGGTTTGTCCTGGGGGGGTCTGTACTAATGAAGGGAGGGGTGGTTTGTCCTGGGGGGGTTTGTACTAATGGAGGGGGTAGACCTGGGGGGGTTTGTACTAATGGAGGGGGGTTGTCCTGGGGGGGTTTGACCTAATAGAGGGGCATTTGTCCTGGGGGGGTCTGTACTAATGAAGGGAGGTGGGTTTGTCCTGGGGGGGTCTGTACTAATGAAGGGAGGTGGGTTTGTCCTGGGGGGGTCTGTACTAAGGGAGGGGGGTTTGTCCTGGGGGGTCTGTACTAATGAAGGGAGGGGTGGTTTGTCCTGGGGGGGTCTGTACTAATGAAGGGAGGGGTGGTTTGTCCTGGGGGGGTTGTACTAATGGAGGGGGGCTGTCCTGGGGGGTTTGTACTAATGGAGGGGGGTAGACCTGGGGGGGTTTGTACTAATGGAGGGGGGTTGTCCTGGGGGGGTTTGTACTAATAGAGGGGCGTTTGTCCTGGGGGGTCTGTACTAATGAAGGGAGGTGGGTTTGTCCTGGGGGGGTCTGTACTAAGGGAGGGGGGGTTGTCCTGGGGGGTCTGTACTAATGAAGGGAGGGGGGTTTGTCCTGGTGGGGGTCTGTACTAATGGTGGGGGGTTTGTACTAATGGAGGGGGGTTGTCCTGGGGGGGTTTGTACTAATGGAGAGGGTAGACCTGGGGGGGTTTGTACTAATGGAGGGGGGTTGTCCGGGGGGGTTTGTACTAATAGAGGGGCGTTTGTCCTGGGGGGTCTGTACTAATGAAGGGAGGTGGGTTTGTCCTGGGGGGGTCTGTACTAAGGGAGGGGGGGTTGTCCTGGGGGGGTCTGTACTAACGAAGGGAGGGGGGTTTGTCCTGGTGGGGGTCTGTACTAATGGTGGGGGGTTTGTCCTGGGGGGGAGGGTCTGTACTAATGGAAGGGGGTGGTTTGTCCTGGGGGGGTCTACACCCAGGAAAGTACACCCAGGGCTCCAGAGGGAGAGGGCAGTGCTGAGGGAACACCATCAGAGAGAGAACCCCGCTGCCCTGCGCCACCAGAGGGAAAGCCACACAGCCTGGCGCCATCCCTGGCGGAGAAAGGAATGGAGTCATTGCAGGAATACAGATCTGGGTGCTACCCAACAGAGTCGCCACGGGCAATTCAGAGTGAGCTGACAGGTGAGAGGGCCGATCGGCCATTATCTACTAATGTCCATAGGAACTGCAGTCTCTGACCATCTCCTGTATCATGTCTGCCGTCTCTGACCATCTCCTGTACTATGATTGCAGTCTCTGATCATCTCTTGTATCATGTCTGCAGTCTTTGACCGTATTATGTCTGGGGGCTCTTTCTGGTGGTGTGGGGGAGGGGGCGGCATTGAAGGGCCCGGCCTTGGGGCGGCAAAGGGAGTAAATCCGGGCCTGGCTATATGGATATATATAGTTTGCTGGGCTAAGTTCGTGACACTTATTAGAAATGAAAAAGCATCTTGGATGTGTTGTGAAACATTGTCAACATTAGGGATGAGCTTCGAGTTCAAGTCAAACTCATGTTCGACTCGAACATCGGCTGTTCGCCAGTTTGCTGAACAGCGAACAATTTGGGGTGTTCGCGGCAAATTCGAAAGCCGCGGAACACCCTATAAAAGTCTATGGGAGAAATCAAAAGTGCTAATTTTAAAGGCTTATATGCACGGTATTGTCATAAAAAGTGTTTGGGGATCTGGGTCCTGCCCCAGAGGACATGTATCAATGCAAAAAAAAAGTTTTAAAAGGGGCCGTTTTTTCGGGAGCAGTGATTTTTGTTTAAAGTGAAACAATAAAAGTGTAATATTCCTTTAAATTTCGTACCTGGGGGGTGTCTATAGTATGCCTGTAAAGGGGCGCATTGTCGGTCAGACAATACACATAGAGGTTCATTGATAAAAACAGCATGGGATTTCCCCACAGGGGAACCCCGAACCAAAATTACAAAAAAAATAGCATGGGGGTCCCCTTAAATTCCATACCAGGCCCTTCAGGTCTGGTATGGATATAAAGGAGAACCCCGCACCAAAATTTTAAAAAAAATGGCGTGGGGGTCCCCCTCAAAATCCATACCAGACCTGAAGGGGAACCCCGTGCCAAAAATTTTTTAAAAAATGGCGTGGGGTCCCCTAAAAAATCCATACCAGACCCTTATCCGAGCACGCAACCTGGCAGGCCGCAGGAAAAGAGGGGGGGACTAGAGAGCGCCCCCCCCTCCTGAACTGTACCACATGCACTCAACATTGGGAGGGTGCTTTGGGGTAGCGGCCCCCCAAAGCACCTTGTCCCCATGTTGATGAGGACAAGGGCCTCATCCCCAAAACCCTTGGCCGGTGGTTGTGGGGAATCTGTGGGCGGGGGACTTATCGGAATCTGGAAGCCCCCTTTAACAAGGGGACCCCTAGATCCCGCCCCCCCTGTGTGAAAAAAAGTGTTAAAAATGACAAGAGACAGTTTTCGACAATTCCTTTATTTAAAGTCTTCTTCTTTCCATCTTCTTCAGGTCTTCTTCCTTCTATCTTCCTTCGGTTTCTTCCTCCATCTTCTTCTTCCTCTGGTTCTTCCTCCAATCCTCTGCTTTTTGCTCTGGTGTTCTTGTCCGGCATCTTCCTCCGCTGCGTCTTCTTCCCCGCTTCGTTCTTGGGATGCTCCGCATCCATGGGAGGCTCCCGCTGTGTGAAGGTTCTCTTCTTCTGACACTTCTTAAATAATGGAGGGCGGGGCCACCCGGTGACCCTGCCCCCCTTCCCTATGGGTTTCCCTGTGATGTCAGAGGGGGCGGGGTGACAAGGTTACGTAGCGAGTGACCCCGCCCCCCTCTGATGTCACGGGGAAAGCCATAGGGAAGTCCCCATCAAGTCCCCGTGCATGAGAGGGGGCGGGGTCACTGGGTGGCCCCGCCCTTCATTATTTAAGAAGTGTCAGAAGAAGAGTAGCGTCACACAGCGGGAGCCTCCCATGGATGCGGAGCGGCCCAAGAACGAAGCGGGGTAGAAGACACCACGGAGGAAGATGCCGGACGAGAACACTGGAGCAAGAAGCAGAGGATCGCAGGAAGAACCAGAGGAAGAAGAAGATGGAGGAAGAAACCGAAGGAAGAAGGAAGAAGACCCGAAGAAGATGGAAAGAAAGACTTTAAATAAAGGAATTGTCAAAAATTGTCTCTTGTCATTTTTAACATTTTTGACACTTTTTTTGTGAAATGGTAGGGGTACTTTTGTACCCCATTACCATTTCACATGGGGGGGAATTGGGGGTCCCCTTGTTAAAGGGGGCTTCCAGATTCCAATAAGCCCGCAGACCCCCCACATCCACCGGCCAAGGGTTTTGGGGATGAGGCCCTTGTCCTCATCAACATGGGGACAAGGTGCTTTGGGGGGGCCGCTACCCCAAAGCACCCTCCCAATGTTGAGGGCATGTGGCCTGGTACGGTTTAGGAGGGGGGCGCTCTCTCATTTCCCCCTCTTTTCCTGCAGCCTGCCAGGTTGCGTGCTCGGATAAGGGTCTGGTATGGATTTTGAGGGGGACCCCCACGCCATTTTTTTGAAAATTTTGACGCGGGGTTCCCCTTAATATCCATACCAGACCTGAAGGGCCTGGTATAGAATTTAGGGGGACCCCCACGCCATTTTTAAAAAAAAAATTTTTGTTCGGGGTTCCCCTGTGGGGAAATCCCATGCCGTTTTTATCAATTAACTTTTTTGTGTATTGTCTGACCGACAATTCATTAATAGCCGCGAGTAGTTTTAAATGACTTTTTTTCCTTTGAAATGTCATTTTGCTGTCAGACTGTTCTAAACACGGGAAACATGCACCCCTTTACAGGCATACTATAGATACCCCCCAGGTACGAAATTTAAAGGAACATTACACTTTTATTGTTTCACTTTAAGCATTATTAAAATCACTGCTCCCGAAAAAATGGCCGTTTTTAGAACTTTTTTTGCATTGATACATGTCCCCTGGAGCAGGACCCAGGTCCCCAAACACTTTTTATGACAATAACTTGCATATAAGCCTTTAAAATTAGCACTTTTGATTATTCATGTTCGAGTCCCATAAACTTTAACGGTGTTCGCGTGTTCGAACAAATTTTTTGCCTGTTCGCATGTTCTGGGGGGGTGTTCGGCTCATCCCTAGTCAACATACAGAACAAGTCCAGTTAAATGTGACTAACCACTACTAGCTTTACCATGACCAGGATAAAAAAGAACATTTGCAGACATGATATTACAATATTAAATATCTTTAGCTCTTATAGCAGCAGCCACATTGATAAAGTAGGGAATGGTTGATTTTGCTCCCATTGGGAGCTCTGTCTTCTCTTCCTGTCTTGGGGACATAGCAGATATCTAACAAGTGCCCTCATTGAAAGGTTTCTCCTCTAACCCTAATCTGCTTACAACTCAACATTTGTAAATTTGTCTTACTTTCAATCCCATAGCAAATGAAAAGGGTGAATTTGGAACGTATACCTTCCATGCTCTATCAAAATGAAAATAATGTGGCTTTAGAAAGAATTTTTAAAAATGTTGTATGATACAAATGCTTTGGTTACGGTTTTGTGTTAATCAAAATGTACCATGAAGAGACACTGGAGATAACCGACAGTGCTGAACCAGAACAACAAGTCTGCTTTTATATTTAAAGCACACTGAAACACAACTGCATATTTGACTAATCTTTTCTGAATGCAGCAGGGCAGTCTAGTTTATTACTAGCATCACTCTTGTGGGTCAACCATAGAGCTGCAGTGAATTTTGTTATTTCATTAAAAGAAGCTTACTGAGAATGAGTTTACCACAGGAGCTCAGGCTGGATGAGAGATACTTTTAGACAAGCCTAGCCCTTCTGGAAACTATCAGAAAAATGAAATTTACAGTCTGGGTGCAATTTAATAGCTATAGCCTTACTTGGTTATTTGGTTATAAAATGTTTAGATTACACTATCTTTTTTGCCTAAACATACCCAGTTCAAGCTGAATTATATCCTTGTGACTGTAGACTATAAATTTGAATAAAACAATAGGTTCAGCTTTGTGATAGTGCTTCATGGCAGGACCTCAAATATCAGTTTGCAATCAATTTTTGTACCCCTAAATGATTCTAATATTTCAAATTTTTTATAATGGATTGTGTCCTTGTGATAAGATACCAACTTGTCACAAAATGTGTCTGCACAAACAAACAAATCTGGAAAAAGGTATAGACACCAATATATGGTGTGCTGCTTCATGCAGTGTTACTATGAAAATAAATGCAATCTATCAGGCCAGGTTCACACTGTAACCCGCTGCGGATCGCACAGGAGCGCTGTGCGTCCCTGTTCCCCGTTTCAGGGTCGAATCAGGGCCGATTCTATGCCTGAATTCAGCCCTAAAACGGAGCCAAAGACGCACAGCGTTTCTGTGCAGTGCGCTCTGCAGCTGCAAGAGAGATATGTGAACCGGCTCCATAGGGAGCCAGTCACATTCTCCTGCTATGCGAATTGGATGCGGGAAACCCGCATCTAATTTGCATGGGTGTGAACCCGGCCTGCAGAAGATCCTAAATGATTTGATGTGAGATATTGAAACATCTTTCCTAAGAGTAGGCACTATGCTCATCTCAATATATACTTTCCCTCTGTATATGTAGATAATGCCTGCGTAGATTCTCTTATGCATAGGTTGGCCAAAAATGGGTAAACCCAACCCTAATAAAACCTTTGATATGATGCTCAGAGAAGGAATGGGCAATAAGAAGGCCACTTTGGGGGTGAAAATGAACAATTTCAACCACTGTAAATGCTTATTATTAGGCACAACGATTTTTTGAAAATTGTATCAATCCCTCTCCTCTCCTGCTATCTGCTGGACATTCCCTAGTGCTATAGAATTCTCAGGCTGCAGTTCTGCACCTAGTCTCATAAATAGTGTTTAATCTAAGGTCAGATGATTTAGCCTGTGCCTGATTAAAACAGGTTTTTGGTTTGTTGCTGTACCCTAGGGACCCTCTCACTCTAGACGCACGCTAGACAATCTGCTTTAATGTGCGTGCTAGTGTCCATTGTGTGCTGCCAGCAGAGAATGATCTTTTTCTTGAGGGGTCTGTCCCCAGCAAACAAGCATATCCAGTAAATATCTAACTGGGGAAGTCTGACTGTGTGTCCTGCACTGCAAAGGTGCTTCCGCCATCTCAATATGTAGCTAGTGGACTCTGTAGCCAATTATGCATGTGCGTTAATTGTTGGGTTGGTTTTGCTTTTCTGGATTTTAAAATTGAAAAGCCAGAAAGGAAAATCTGGTCCGCCATTCAAGTATTGCTGCTGTGTTGTGTTTGCTATAAAATATATTATATGAATGATTTTTCTATAAGACTGTCATAGGATGGAAATCAGGTTAGTGTTGAGTTTGTTTGAGGATGCTTCTCAAACTAATACCTTGGTAACAAGTACACAAGCTGTCTTCAAGCAATGGGAACTCTTGTCAGTTGGAACAGTTTGTAACCGTTGTCAACAAAAACCCAAATAAAAGCAGCAGCATGGACTGATAGTGAGGGACTAACACCATAGCAGGTAGAGGGTTTGTAACCAGGAAGAAGACCTAAAGACTCTTTTGCCTGATATTGCAGCAAATGCTTAAGAAGCCTGAGTTCTAGTTCTCAACGGAGATCACGAACACACAGTAACTGGCGTTAAGTAACTTTTAATCATATTTCTACTGTTACAGACCATAGTTTCTGCTTGTTTGCTAGGCATCTTGCTTGATATATCTGTCAGTCTTGTACTGTATTCCTTTTTTTGCATTCCTAATATTGCATTTTTGTTCAGTAAAACACATTTATACACTGCAGAGATCTGAACTTCCTTGCTTATACCACAAAGTAACCTTGCTAGATAAACACAAAGCAAAACAGCTGCACGTGTGCAATTTGCTACATAGTGCCATTTTGGGGAGGACGTGGCTCTTGTCAAGTGTGGGTAAGATCTCCTTTCTAGGTTCTTTTTTGGGGAGACTGAGACTGGGTGAGTGAGGTGACCAAGAACAAGGAGATCAGTGTCCTGGAGAATAGGCATCTGAATAATCACATTCTGCCACTTCTCCTCATTAGTGCGAGCACAGATCTGGTTACTTTACTTACAGACCTACCTAGCACTTAAAAACAGAAACATTTATTTTTTGCTGCAGAGAAGAGCTCCTGAAGTTGGCAGTAGCATTTCTGTTTTATTAGTTCAAGTGGAAAAGTGAGGACCTCATTAACTGTATGCATGTCTTCGAATTTCTAACCTAAACTAATAAAAGAGAAAAGCTGTAAATTGATTGGTTGTCACTGCCAACTCTGGGAGCTTGTCTCTGCAGCAAAAAACGGCAGTAAAAATGGGAACATTTATTGTGTAGTAATTAGTATTATGTACTAAACATATAAATACCAAATATACTTCTTTGTAGTGGTGTGTTTCTACTTACTTTACTCATTGTTGACATCTGCAATGTGTTCATTACTTACCCCTGACCTATGCACTCTTTGCATTACTTATGGCTGTGGGACCATTCACAAAGTGCAACGTGGCTTGCGCATGCGCTGTGGGCAGGCGGCTGTGAAGCCGCAAGGAATCACAGCTGGCTGCCCACAGTACACATACCAATGCTGGGGACCTGAAGACCAGGGAAGAACCGGTTTATGTGAGGATGTGAGGACAGCGCTGGACCACTAGACAGGTGAGTGTTCTTTTTTTACAAGTCAGCAGCTACAGTATTTGTAGGGCAAAGAACCACTTTAAGTTCAATCAAGAGCCAGCTACCAGGGACCGGGGTAAAGTTATTGTTACCCTTGTGTTCAGTCATGTTTACATAGGTTCAGCCCATGGCTGTGGTCCACTCTAATTTTAATTCTTTCATTATTTATCATATTTATCGTCATATAACACACACAGGCGTATAACACGCACCTTCATTTTAGGAGAGAAGTTTCAGGAAAAAGGCTACATTTTAAATAAAGAACTTTGAAGCAAAATAAGGGTCAGTGCCCATCAATGCAGCCTCACCATTGCCCATCTGCAGCCTCACTTTGCCCATCTTCAGCCTGTTCAATGCCATCTGCAGCCTGATCAATGCCCATCTGCAGCCTCACAATTGCCCATCACTGCAGCTTGATCAATGCCCATCTGCAGCCTGATCAATGCCCATCTGCAGCCTCACCTCAGATTACTGCTGCCTCGGAGGGGATGGGGAGCGGGGCGGGGCGAGCGCCGTCAGATTACATACAGCGAGAATCTCCTGTTTACTCGGCAGCCTCTTAAATACAAAGTGCCGCCTCCTGAACTGACTTCGATGATAGACAGAACAGTCGTCCAATGCCGGTCCAGGAGAAGGGACTTCCTATTACAGAGGCTGCTGAGTGAACAGGAGATTCTCGCTGTATGTAATCTGATGGCGCTCGTCCCACCCCCCTCCCCATTCCCTCCTAGGCAGCCCAAATTGCAGTATTGGCGTATAACACGCACACACTATTTGCAACCGATTTTCAGGGTGAAAAAGTGCATGCTATATGCCAATAAATATAGTATTTGAAGCAAATATACAATTAAAAGCAGGGATGGCCGCAACATTTAGCCAAAAAATTTGTGGTATAACAGTGTGCTATCAAAAATCATCTAGTGGTTTGAGGTCTAACATCAAACGTTGAACATTGACTGGGTGGCAGACCCACTTTACATTTAATAGGATGCAAAGGAACAGGCTTAGGTGTGCTATAACAACTCCAAAATGTCATCAAGCACCCTTATAGCACTTGCATTAGCAGCCACAATTAGGCTCTTTTACTCAGGGTTTATTTCTGCTGTTTATTGCTGGGTTTACTACAGGGGTTCAGTGCTGGTGGCTATTGCTAGAGTGTTATTGCTGGGATTTATTGCTATGGAATGGATTATTGTTGAGGTTTTTTTTGGGGGTTATTGCTGAGAATATTGGTGCAGTTTATTGCTGGGGTTTAATACTGAGGGTTTTCATTGCTGGATCTGACACTTACTGGAGGTTATTGCTGTGGGTTATCATTGCTGGCTCTGACACTTGCTGGGAGGTTATTGATGGCCATGACACTTTACTGGGAGTTGTTGCTTACCCTGACACTTGCTGGGAGTTGTCATTGCTAACCCTGACACTTGCTGGGAGTTCTTTCTGTCCCCGACTCATGGTAAGGGGTATTATTGTGGGCCCTGACACATGATTGGGAGATATAATTGCTGACACCAATGCTTGGGGGTAATTATTGCTTCCACTGACACCAACAATGGTTATTATTTTACTCCCACAGTCTTTTCAGTGTACCCCCAGATTCTTTTTTAGTCAAAACCATAGCAAACTGAAGAGGAAAGGTGACACAACAAATCATACACCATGAAATAACACTTACTATATTGGCCATGCCACATTTTTCTTCTCAATCACTGCAGCTCATGCATGCTCAGTGGGGAGCCAGCTGTGAAGCCACAAGGCTTCACAGCCGGCTTCCCACACTCAGCATGGCAGCGCTGGGGAAATGAAGACTAGTGAAGAACCTGCCAGGGTGACTACAGAACTGGATCTCTGAACTGATAAATGTCTTATTTTAAAAAGTCATCAGCTACCGTATTTGTAGCTGCTGACTTTTAATTTTTTTTTTTAAGTGACCGGAGAACTGCCTTAAAGCTGAACTCCAGGCAGAAATAAAAGTCCCAAATAAATACAGATGTGTATTTATTTACACATTCATTTTTTTTTCAAGCAGTGTAAATACCCAAATTTGACTTAGTATGTGCCTCTTGCAGTCCCTGTACAGCAGAGTTTAGATTGGGGGATGGAAAAGGAGTCATATAATATCATGAAATGAGTGGGCCTGTGTGCAAGATAAAAAGTGGGCCCTAGGCACAGAAGAAAAAATGGGTAGCGCGCCACGGCGAAAAATGAGCGTGGCTTAAATTGCGCTAAATGTTGGGCGTGGCTAAATGGGGTGTGGTTTAATAGAGTCTGAGATGACTGCAGAATGCTGTAATGTTAAATAGGAAATGTACAGTGCGGACTGTATGGCGGTGGGTAGTATGTGCAGGAGAGGAGAGTGGGGTGTGTTTGATTGTGGGTAGTTGGGCTACTCCCATTACATTTTTTCTTTGATTAGGAGTGTCTCTGTGCTATTAGTATTGATCCTTGTGGGCCCTGTCACTGGACAGTGCCCCCCACAGTTCAGCAAATTTGCTGCATTCTCCCAAATGTTTGAAAACATTGCCAAGGTTAAACTGTATGCCAATTTCTGCCAAGAGTTACCATCTATGTGCTCAAAATCACTCTTTGGAGACTCCTTTCCCAAATGATCCAAGCTATGGGGCCACCTTGAGACGCAGACCAAAGATCTATGCAGGAACTTGATGTGTACTATATTTCATCACAGTTGGTGATTTTGTAAGTACCACCAATTCTCATAAAATGCTTGTCCCATCTTTATTCCCCCATGCCTTTCTCCCAATTATATGTTTACATACATGTGTCACGTACATATACGATTGATTTGGTTGACTAATTTTTTTTCTCTTGCCATTGTATCATTAGACAATACAGCTTGATGCAAATCAGACCCTGAAGAAGAAATTTAACAATTTAAATATTCATACATGCTGGGAGCTCTGAACTCATGTATATTGATTAGCCCCTTACCATGAGACCCATTTCATGACTCAGAATTTTTTGCTGTAAATTACCATACATTAACCACTGGTCTTGTGATTTTAATATCCTTATATGCAATTTTGTATGTCTTATAAACTAATACATTTTGTAATACTCTTTTATATATGCCTTCTACTTCTCTGTCTGGCTTCAGCCCTCGCCCATAAATCCCTGGGGCACCCTCTCTCTTTGTTCTCTGGTTGTGGATAGTATGTGCAGGAGAGGAGTGGAGTGTGTTTGGTGGTGGGTAGTATGTGCAGGAGAGGAGTCCGGTGTGTATGGAGGTGGGTATTATGTGCAGGGAGAGGGGTATGGAGTGTATGGAGATGGGTAGTATGTGCAGGAGAGGAGTGCAGAGTGTAAAGCAGTGGGTAGTATGTGCAGGAAGAGAAGTGTGGAGTGTATGGTGGTGGGTATTATGTGCAGGTAAGGAGTGCGGAGTGTATGGTGGTGGGTATTATGTGCGGGTAAGGAGTGCGGAGTGTATGGTGGTGGGTATTATGTGCGGGTAAGGAGTGTGGTGTTTATGGAGGTGGGTATTATGTGCAGAAGAGGAGTGCAGAGTGTACAGCAGTGGGTAGTATGTGCAGGGAGAGGAGTGTGGAGTGTATGGTGGGGGAGAACGGGGGAGTGGAGAAGGAGGAGGACGGGGGGGCGGAGGAGTAGGAGAAGGTGGGAACAGAGAAGGAGGACACAGCAGGCTGGGAGAGAACACAGGAAGCGGAGGAGGAGAACGGTGCTGCGGGAGGGACAGCTGTAAGCACTCATAGCCACGGGAGGGAGGGGTGGAGAAGCGGCTCTCATGCAAGGAAGATCGTTGCTTACAGCTGTTCCTCCCGCCGCACCGATCATCCCCGGTTGTGAACCAAAGGACAATCATCCATGTGTGCACGGTTGGTCACAGTGGACCCCCCTCCCCTCAGAGTCCCATGTGCAGTGAACACTCTGCACCCATGGATGATACGCCACTGGGGATGGAGAAGCAGCACTAGGCGACAATCAATTGTCTGCAATGCAAGGAGCATGCTAATAGGAGAGAGCAGGCTGTGGGAGGGAAAAGACCTGTAAGCACTATCTACAGTAGAGACAAAAATAAGGCTTTTTGGCCTTTCAGATAGGACCGTGCTGTGTGGCAGAGCTGTATTAATCTCACAGCTGGATGGACAGAAATACAAATCCTTTAGCAGGTAAAACAGCTCCCATATAAACTATATTACCAAAAGTATTGGGACGCCTGCCTTTACACGCACATGAACTTTAATGGCATCCCAGACTTAGTCCCTAGGGTTTAATATTAAGTTGGCCCACCCTTTGCAGCTATAACAGCTTCAACTCTTCTGGGAAGGCTGTCCACAAGGTTTAGGAGTGTGTCTATGGGAATTTTGACCATTCTTCCAGAAGCGCATTTGTGAAGTCAGACACTGATGTGGAAGAGAAGGCCTTATACTGGCAGTCTCCACTCTAATTCATCCCAAAGGCCTTCTATCAGGTTGAGATCAGGACTCTGTGCAGGCCAGTCAAGCTTTTCCACCCCAAATTCGCTCATCCATGTCTTTATGGACCTTGCTTTGTGCACTGGTCCAAACATTTGGTAGAGGGGGATTATGGTGTGGGGTTGTCTTTCAGAGGTTGGGCTTGGCACATTATTTCCAGTGAAAGGAACTCTTAATTTCATGCTCCCAACTGTGTGGGAACAGTTTAGGGATGGCCCTTTCCTGTTCCAAAATGACTGCACACCAGTGCACAAACAAGGTCCATAAAGAAATGGATGAGTGAGTTTGGGGTGGAGGAACTTGACTGGCCTGCACAACCTGGTCTTGATCTCAACCCGACAGAACACCTTAAGGATGAATTACAGCAGAGACTGCGAGACAGGCCTTCTCGCCCACATCAGTGCCTGACCTCACAAATGCGCTTCTGGAAAAATGGTCAAACATTCCCATAGACACACTCCTAAACCTTGTGGCCAGCCTTCTCAGAAGAGTTGAAGCTGTTATAGCTGCACAGGGTGGACCAACTCAATATTGAACTCTACAGACTAAGACTGGGATTCCATTAAAATTCAAGTGCGTGTAAAGGCAGGCGTCCAAATACTATTGGTAATATAGTGTATGTATTTAACCACTTCAATATAGTGCATTTTCACCCCCTTCCTGCCCAGGCCAATTTTCAGTTTTCAGCGCTGTAACATTTTGAATGACAATTGCGCGATCATGCAACACTGTATCCATATGTTCCCCACAAATAGAGCTTTCTTTTGGTGGTATTTGATCACCTCTGCGTTTTTTATTTTTTGCGCTATAAACAAAAGAAGAGCGACAAGTTTGAAAAAAACACAATATTTTTTTCTATAATAATAATATCCCATTTAAAAAAAAAAAAATTCTCAGTTTAGATTGATATGTATTCTTCTACATATTTTTGTTTAAAAAAATTGCAATAAGCATATATTGATCGGTTTGCGCAAAAGTTATAGCGCCTACAGTGCTGAGCCAAACATGACACAGGAGCAAGGTCACAAGGAAAGCCGGGTTCGTTAACAGACAGGCAGCAGGGTACCAGGACATCAGGCAGAGGCAAGGTCAGATGGGAAGCCGGGATCAGGAGCCAGGGATCAGGTTTAACACAGTCCAGAAGCAAGGTCAAATGGAGAGCCGGGATCAGTAGCCAGAGATCAGATATAACAGAATCCAGAAGCAGGGTCAACAGGAGCCAAAGTCAGCAATGGGTAATCAGACAGGGAAGTCACAAGGTTCAGGGTATCAGGAGCACAGCTGAAAGACCAATCAGCAAGACCTTTAAGTAGGTCGTCTGGCGCCAAATGGTACTAGGGACGCGCTCCTGTGCGTGCATGCTGGTCGCCGCGCACGTGCATGCGCATAAGTGTGCACGGTCATTTGCAGTCGCCCGTGTGTGCGCTCATGGGCGGGCAGGCGCCAGGCGATTACTTCTGGTTTCCATACACACAGATCCACGGTCCTGCTCTGTAACGAGTGATCGCAAGTGCCCGGTGGTCATCTCGGCCACAGTTCACGCACATCGGCTTCTTGGTGACGCAGCGCCATGCGAGCATGCCTCCAATACCGCCGGGAAGCTGAGGACGTCATATGACGCCCACCCAGGATGGGAGATCCCATCTGCAGACGTCATATGTCTATGGGCAGGTAGGGAAGTGGTTCATTTGATTATTTAGCTGTTTGCCTAGAGTTCAGATTTAGAAGAAATGCCAAAACATTATATATTGTGAAAATACCCCAAAATTCTCTTTTGCAGAACAGTCTCCTGTAATCTTATATCATAGTTCACTTGTCACAGACATGTTGCATATGTGGCATATGTGAAACTTCACCATCCCAATATTTTTGTGTTTAACAACTGACCTATAATATCCAAAAGTATTCAGTCAGGCAATACAAAAAGCCACAGGTGTTTTGGGGAACAAGCACACATTTATTATGCTGTGTGGGATAAATCGAACATCTCTATTAAAGTTTTATTGAGCAGACACACTGAATGGTTTTAGAGAGCACTTCTGCAAATTTCTTCTAAACTTGGTTTGACAAGTGAAGATGATGTTACGCAAGGCACTTGTGACTCCAGCTCTCCCTTAAGTCCTTGTTTAATGCTTGGCTGCTCAAGATTAAAATTTCATTGACTAAATTGTTTTAGTCTGTCAACCCTTTTAATGCCAGAGGGCTTACATTTCTCCACAATGCAAGGCTGTGCATCCTGGCTGTAACTTTTTCCAGTGCTGAAATATTGCTTTATTTCTAATCCACCGGTGTATAAATGCTGCACCAGTTTATAAACTCTTATAATATTTTCTATATTAAACTAATTTTTAATTCGCTAAGTAAAGTAAAACATCTCTAAATATTAAATAGTCAGGTAGTATATGGGTTGATGCATACTCATGCTTTTTTGTAAACTTTTAAATCGAAGTTAACTTTAAATTTGCAAAAATTGTACATTTTGATAATGTACACATAAGCCCAAAGCAATCACTTAAGTAACATCATTCAATAGCCTAAAATGGGCTGAATAATGTAAGCTGTCTTTTGATTGGTTTGCTATGGGATGCTATACATCATTACTTTATGCCATTAAGTAATCCCAAATATATATTATATAAAATGCAGTATTTCAAATATTATTGAGATGAACACCTTGTTAGCTCTCAGAAAGCTACAACCAAATCTCATAATCTTAATTGTAGTCAATAATATTAGATATTAAAAAAAATATATATATGGGGCATAATTATAAGACAATGGATCTAATGTGCACCAAACACGGGGTGAATCTTCCAGGTGCATGTGTTTTAAACAACAGTGATTGAGTCACAATCAGTGAATGTCTGGTAGAATTCACATTGCCTGCTGTATAAATAAGCCCCTTATAATATAAAAATATTTATTTAAAAATGGGGTAATTTAATAAGGCAGCAAATTTAACATGAACTAAACATTCAATGTGGGTGAATCTTCCAGGTGCATGCATTTTAAACAACAGTGATTGAGTCACCATCAGTCACTGTTTGGTGAAATTCATACTGCCTGCTATATAAATAAGCCCCTTATAATGTAAAAATATTTATAAAAAAATAGGTAAATTAACAAGGCAGTGAATCTAACATGTACCAAACATTCTATGTGGGTGAATCCTCCAGGTGCATGCGTTTTAAAATACAGTGATTAAGTCACCACTTATGAATGTCTGGTGAAATTCACATTCACTGCTGTATAAATACTTCCCCTATAATATAAAAATATTGACTAAAACAATTAGGTAAATTAATAATATAGGGAATCTAATGTGCTACAAACATAAAATGTGGGTGAATCTTCCAGGTGCATGCATTTTAAATGACAGTCATTGATTCATTACCAGTGAATGTCTGGTGAAAATCACACTCACTGATATATACATATGCCCATTATTGTATATTAAACATGATGCTGATTAGCACTCTTATTATATGATAAATATACTAAACATAAATGCAATGATAACAACAAACAAAACAATATGAATCCAGATTGAATCCAAATGCCCAAAAACCTACAATGGATACTTGACCTTAAATTACTATTTTAAAACCTCCTAGAAGCATGATGATCCAAAAATCATGCTAATTAATTTCTTAATGACTTACCTTGCAAGACTACCAACATCACAAGTACAACACAGCAGAAATACATTTCAGTTTTCTTAACATGGCAAAGACTCATTTCTTCTCCAGCAGAAAATATCAAACTGAAGGTGAACAAACAAGTGAGATGTGTGATTCAGGATCCAGTTAGAAGCATGGATATAAATCAAGGTCTCCGTCTAGTGTCTAAGCACAGGTACAATGACTGTTTATGTGTGTGATGTGCCAAAAATAGGGGCAGGTAGAGCGGAGAAAGACTCACACTGCTCTCCTGTCACTGACACTGCATGTGTGTTTCTTTTATGAGGAAAAATTTCATAGGGAAAAGTACCCGTTCACATGATAGAGAACACAGCCCCAAGGGATAAACAAGAGCAACAGTGAGATGGGAGCTGAAAATAGAGTGATACAGAGCAATAGAATGCAACCTGTTCTGTGCAGGGGTTAGCAGATGTTGGCTACTCAATTTACAGACACACCTGGGATTTATACTACTGAAAATTGACCATGCAGAAGGGCTTCGGGTCATTTCTGAGAATATAATCAGACTCTGGAAGAGTCTCTATTAAATTTACATAGCGTATACATGATTTGAAACAAGCTTCCTTTCTTCTGAGAGCAATATTGACCTTTTTCTATTTACAGTGGCAAATGCTATATAAATGTCTTACTGCCAAATTGTGTTTAATTTACAATGCTGGCCTTAAGTAACTATGTTCTGCAGTAATTTTTTTCCTCAAACATTGTCAGATTGATGCACCGCTGAAACAGAATTAGTATCACACAATAACGGGACACCTGTATAATGTGGTGCTGTCACCTTCATTCAGTAGGAACACCAGTCGTCCATTGTATCTTACATTCATTTTGAAGGTTCTGTAAGACCTGTATCTCCACAACAGTGAACCTTTGCTGAGCAGAAAATACATCAATGAGTGTCCAACCCTGATCCTGGGGGCTTGGAAGGCCTCCATTTACCACTGAAGAGTCTCATATCTCATATTTAGACCTGTGTCCACTGTTTACTCCAGGGAAATGGCAACCAACACTTTGAATCCTGTGATTTAATATACGTTCATAGAATCCTATATTGCAGGGTATAGAAGAAGATAGGGTAAAACTATAGGCACAATGCTGATGAGAAACCTATAAATATAAGGAAAGCATTCAGGCATACAGTATATGAATGAAATACAATATGGGGTCATAGAATCATATGCTGCAGGGTGTAGAAGAAGATAAGTTAAAACTGTAGGCACTATGCTGACGAGAAACCTATGAATATAAGGGAAATACTCAGAAATATATGAATGAAATACCCTGCCCACATACAGTATATGCATATGAGTGTAAAGCAAACAGTGTCCAGCTTGTTTTTGGTCAAGTCTCTACTGTGTAGGTACCAGTGACTTTGGAACAGGGGCCTTAAGAGGGGTAACTTTGACCCAGGACCCTGCTCCTGGGGGCTTGGAAGGCTTCCCTTTGCCACTCAAGTGTCCTATATCTCATATTTAGACCTATTTGTGTTCACTGTTTACTCCTGGGAAATGATAATCAATACTTTGCACCCTTTGATACAATATGTGGTATAGCGCTGGTAGAATTTTTAATCTACCGCTTATATGTAAATTTAGTGGGTCATCTGTTCTGTACATAGTTCAGATTGAATCTATTGTTAAATTAGTGCCTGCGGGTGTCGTTGTCACCGTAGGTCGGTGTTGGAAAGCAATAAGCTGAAGTATATGAGTGCTCTTCTTTCTCAGAAGTAACTCAGCAGAGGTTGTCCCCTGCGGTGCATTCTGGGAAGGGGTATTTAAGGGACAGACGCCATATTTCTTGGTCTCTTTCTTTCCGCCTGCTGGCCCTAGTGGCCGACAGGTATGTGCTAGGAGTCCTACCTCATGGTCCTCATGGCCGGAGGACTGCATTGCTGCAGCGTGCGGGTGGGCCCAGAAGTCTGTCTGGGGCCTACTACAACTACTACAGAGATGGTCCTGGGCTGTCTGTCCTGCGGGAAGAAGCCGGACAATTGGGAAGAATCCAGGGGAGGACCCGTCCTGGAAGGATCATGTGGAGCACTGCTCTGGAGAGGGGCCTGGTGACTCAATTGGAGGATGCATCTTAAGTTAACCTACCACATAGTACTGCCGGGTCGGCTTAAAGGTTCTGGTACTGTGTTGCTGTTCATCTAAAATTACTACGTCCTGTGGCAGAGGATCGTACAGTTTTGTTCTACCCAAGTCTGTGGCAGAGACTTTCTATTCGTGCTGCGCTCCGGCTGCTAGGTTAGTGAGAGAGACCTATCCAGGCGGGCAAAGATTTAATCCTGAACTGAAGATATATTCATCCCTGAGATTTCAATTCCTTAGTGCTACACCAAGAAAAGGTATTTGAACTTCCCTGCAACTCTTCTTCTACCTCTTTCCTGCTACTTCTTTCAGTTATCTCCCATTAAAGCATTGGAAAAGTACTAAAGTGACTGGTGCCTACATTGCCAGATAATAAGCTCAATGTGGACTCTAATGCCCCGTACACACGGTCGGATTTTCCGATGGAAACTGTCCGATCGGAACGTGTTGTCGGAAATTCCGACCATGTGCGGGCTCCATCGGACATTTTCCATCGGATTTTCCGATACACAAAGTTGGAGAGCAGGAGATAAAATTTTCCGACGAATCCGTTGTCGGAAATTCCGATCGTGTGTACACAAATCCGACGGACAAAGTGCCACGCATGCTCAGAATAAATAAAGAGATGAAAGCTATTGGCCACTGCCCCGTTTATAGTCCCGACGTACGTGTTTTACGTCACCGCGTTTAGAACGATCGGATTTTCCGACAACTTTGTGTGACCGTGTGTATGCAAGACAAGTTTGAGCCAACATCCGTCGGAAAAAATCCTAGGATTTTGTTGTCGGAATATCCGAACAAAGTCCGACCGTGTGTACGAGGCATAAGTCTGGTATTGGTGAAACTACAGGTAAAAAAGTGACGGTAACAGCCCGCTTTAAATCAGCAGCTCCACTGTGAGTTATTGCTACATGTGGTCATAAACCCATTTGTTACAGGGTGCAGAAGATAAGATAAAACTGTAGGCACTATGCTGACAAGAAATCTATGGATATAAGGAAAGTATTCAGGCATAAATGAATGAAATACCCTACCCACATATATACAGTAGGGATGAGCCGAACACCCCCCCCCCCCCCCCCCCGGTTCGGTTCGCAGCAGAACATGCAAACCTGCAAAAAATTTGTTTGAACACGCGAACACCTTTAAAGTCTATGGGACACGAACGTGAAAAATCAAAAGTGCTAATTTTAAAGGCTTGTATGCAAGTTATTGCCATAAAAAGTGTTTGGGGACCCGGGTCCTGCCCCAGGGGACATGTATCAATGCAAAAAAAAGTTTTAAAAATGTTCGTTTTTTCGGGAGCAGTGAATTTAATAATGCTTAAAGTAAAACAATAAAAATGAAATATTTCTTTAAATATCGTACCTGGGGGGTGTCCTTAGTATGCTTGTAAAGTAGTGTATTTTTCCTGTGTTTAGAACAATACCACAGCAAAATTATATTTCTAAAGGAAAAAATGTAATTTAAAACTATTCGCGGCTGTAATGTATTGTCGGGTCCCAGCAATATAGATGAAAATCATTGAAAAAAAACGGCATGAGTCCCCCCCCCAGTCCATTACCAGGCTCTTTGGGTCTGTTATGGATATTAAGGGGAACCCCGCACCCAAATTTTTAAGAAAATGGCATGGGGGACCCCCAGGCCCCCAGGCACTATATACTCTGAACAACAGTATATATACTATATGGCCTGCCCTATATACTCTGCAGAAAATTGGGCCTAAGCTGTTGGTGGTACCAGAACACTGTGAGCCCTCATAGTTACTTACTTGGTGAGCGCAGGAACGAGCCCTGCTGTGAAATACTATATCAAAAATTGTAATTACATGAGCCTGTTAAACAGGGGCAGAAAAATTGGGCCTTTGGTGGTGATGGTGGTGGTACCAGAACACTGTAAGCCCTCACAGTTATTCTTGTTGGACGCAGGAATGGGCCCTGCTGTGAAATACTATATCAAAAATTGTAATTACATGCCCCTGTTAAACAGGGGCTGAAAAATTGGGCCTTTGGTGGTGGTGGTGCCAAAACTCTGTAAGCCCACATAGTTACTCTTAGTGGGCGCAGGAATGGGCCCTGCTGTGAAATATATCAAGAATTGTAATTACATGCCCCTGTTACACAGGGGCAGAAAAATTGGGCCTTTGGTGGTGGTGGTGCCGCAACACTGTAAGCCCTCACAATTACTCTTGATGGGTGCAGGAACGGGCCCTGCTATGAAATATTATATCAAGAATTGTAATTACATGCCCCTGTTAAACAGGGGCAGAAAAATTGGGCCTTGGGTGGTGGTGCCACAACACTGTAACCCTTCACAGATACTCTTGTTGGGCGCAGGAACGGCCCTGCGTTGAAATATTGTATCAAAAATTGTAATTACTTGCCCCTGCTAAACAGGGGCAGAAAAATTGGGCCTTGAATAGTGGTGCCCTAAACCAAAAATATTGTTGGAAGCTAGCATCATCAAAATTGAGGAGAAATAGGGTAGTCAGCATAGGCCATCTTCAAGGGATCCCACACCCATAGAAAATTCAGTAAATTACATCAGTATCAGGTGCTTGATAGCTGCTGATCCAAGACGGATTCATTTATATGAATGTAAGCCTATCAACTGAGTCTGTGGACAGGCGCACTCTATGATCTGTTAAAAACCCTCCAGCAGCACTGAATGTGCATTCAGAAAGAACGCTGGATGCAGGACAGGCCAGTAGCTCAATTGCATATTGAACAAGTTCTGGCCAGTGGTCCATCCTCTAGACCAGGGGTCTCAAACTGGTGGCCCTCCAGATGTTGCAAAACTACAAGTCCCATCATGCCTCTGCCTGTGAGAGTCATGCTTGCAACTGTCAGGCTTGCAATGCCTCATGGGACTTGTAGTTTCGCAACAGCTGGAGGGCCGCCAGTTTGAGACCCCTGCTCTAGACCCAGTAACCTAGTGGATGCTCTGTTGGAAAGGTCTCTAAGTCTGCTCTTGCCCTTAGATATTCCTGCACAATGTAATGCAGATGCCGGCGATGGTTGCTTGAACCGATCAGACCTTGGCGCTGAGGACTGAAAAATTGTTTAGAGGCATCGGTCAGCCGGCCACCTTCTCCGACATCTTCCTCTGACTGAACGAAGCCTCAGCAACATGTTGTCCAGCACCAGGAAATTTTAACCTCACAGGGTCTGAAAATGCATTGCACAAACCTTTCTTCAAGGCCTCCTGAAGATGTTTCACCCTCTGCTCCCTCTGCGAAGGCAGGATGAGTTCTGCAACCATACCCTTGTAACGTGGATCAAGAAGGGTTGCCAGCCAGTAATGATCCCTCTCCTTGATACCACGAATCCTAGGGTCCTTTTGCAGAATCAGCGAGGCCATGCAGCGTAAGTTTACAGAGGCATTTGATTCTAAGTCCTCTGAGTCCCCAGTGTGGCTCCTGTCCCCTAAGCAGACCAACTCAAGCACCGCATGGCATTTTTTGCCTGACTGCTTGCGTAGCCCCTTGAACGCTTATGGAGCACCGCTGGTTCAGAGGACAATTCTGCAGAAGAGGCCATAGAGGAAGAAGAAGAGGAGGGGGTGGAGGAGAGAGCTGTGGCAGAATCACCACCACTAGCATTTTGGAGGCGTGGTGGCGGAACAAGATCCAACAATACTGAACCATGTCCTGCATCCTTCCCAGCTGCCAGCAGAGTTACCCAGTGTGCTGTGAAGGAAAGGTAACGTCCCTGCCCATGCCTGCTGGATCATGAGTCAGCGGTAATATCCACCTTACTGCTGACTGCCCTGTCCAATGAGGCCAAAACATTGCCTTCCACATGCCGGTAGAGAGCTGGAATAGCCTTCTGTGAAAAGAAATGGCGTTTTGGAACCTGCCACTGAGGTACAGCACATTCCACAAATTCACGAAAGCGGGCAGAGTCTACTAGCTGAAAAGACAGCGGTTGCAGTGCTAGCAATTTGGCCAAGCTAGCATTTAGACGCTGAGCATGTGGATGGCTGGGACCAAATTTCTTTTTACGATTTGGCAACTGGGGTAGGGAAATTTGCCTGTTAAAATCAGATGGTGGTGTACTGCTAGCAGATTGGCTGCAAGTACTTGGGACACCTATTGCTATACCTTCATTCCTCTCAGCGCACGTTTTTGAGAGGACTGGAGGTATAGTGGGGCTGGAGATCCCAGATGAGGAGCAAGGAGAAGTCCACCTTTTTCTTTAGTGTGGATGTTTTAAGTGCTGTTGCCAACGGACTGCATGGCAGGACGACATATGTCTGGTCAAGCATGTGGTGCCCAAGCGGCTGCTGTTCTGGTCACGCTTAATCCGCTTCAGACATAGGTTGCAAACAGCAATAGTGCGATATGATGCACACATGTGGAAAATGGCCCACACCAGGGTACTTTTTAAAGTCAGCGGGGAGTCAGCAGTGCCCTGCACCTGCGGAGCTCTGCAGTGTGATGCAATAGGGTGGCTAGAGGGCCTCATTGGAGTTGTGCCTCCTCCTCCTCTATCAGGCACCCAAGTACAGTTAGTGACCTCATCATCCCCTCCCTCCTCGTCACTGGAACAAACTTGGCAGTATGCTGCAGCTGCGGGAACATGACTGCCAGTTTCTTGTCCTTCTTGGGCGCCTCCTCTCTCTAGGCTCACATTACTCCCTTCCTCAACCTGGGAACCAACATTGGAGCCTTCAAATCGCTGCGCGTCCTCCAGCAGCATGTACCCTTCACTGTGGTCGAATAATTCTGGGGACTCCTCTGCGCATGATGGTGGGGCTATGGAAAGAGTGACTGTGGACAAGAAGCCGGTGGAATTTGGCAGCTGCGTTGGAAGGCAAACTACTCTGAGCCTGGGTGACAGAGGATGAGGAGGATGAGGACGGTTTTGTTATCTACTCCACCAACTCTTCTGCATGTTCTGGCTAAATAACACGGCCAGCAGCAGAAAAAAAGGACAAGCATGCCCCACGGCCATCTGCTGTAGTTAATGTGTACACTGCCTGTACTGTATTAGCAACTGTACTATGGCTGCACTGTGATGTGTACTGTGTACACCACCAGAAGTGTAGTAGAAACTGCACACACTGTCTTAGATACTGTGTACACCACCAGAAAAGTAGTAGAAACTGTACTATGGCTGGCCTGTATTTTATACTGTTTACACCACCAGAAGTGTAGTACACCACAGAATGCAGATATAAGCTACACTGGATGCAGAATATATATATATATATATATGGTATATACGAGACTGTATATATATATATATATATATATATATATATATATATATATATATATATATTAATACACCACCTGAAGTGTATTAGAAACAGTACACCACGGAATGCACTGTAGATATAGGCTACATTGGATGCAGAGTATATGTATATATATATATATATATATATATATATATATATATGGCTCTCTTAGCAGTGGCCGCTGTGATTGGCCAAAGCATGTAGGTCAGGTGCATGCTTTGGCCAATCATCATACAGCAATGCACTGCGATCTCGCAGTGCATTAGGGGTGTTCTGCGGCGCTCAAATTTGCCCTGAACGCCCCATAATGTTCGCTGTTCTGCGAACGGGCAAACACCCAATGTTCGAGTCGAACTTATGTTCAACCCGAACATCAAGCTCATCCCTAATATACAGTATATGCACAAGTAAATATATGAGCCTGCCTAAGTGTGGAACAAAGGTTATGGTACTGGGGTTCAGGTGAAGGACCACTGAAAGTCAACAAGAAGAGATACATTCACAGATTTCACATTTTTGTATATCAAACTATTGTTATGGTACTTATTCCTTTCCTTATTGTACTGTTTGTTGTTAATGGTGTAAAACACTGGAAACATTTGAATTATGAAAATTGGCTACCTACTTCAGTGCATTCAAACCCCGCCCGTGGTCAATCAATGCTGCAGAGTTGTTCCCACTATCAGGTGATAGATCTTTGTTTTTTGCACTGGGCGGATGGACAAAAAAACAACACAATTAACACATGAAACAGCCAAGTTTTTATTGGACTTATTATTTAATGCATGAAAGATCACACTGAACACTTGAAACAATTGTATATTGTATGGTACTTTATTGTATTTTTTGTGGTGTATGTACAACATGTTTATGGTGCATGGATTTATGATACAGGTTTGTGAATAAGCGCTGTTTTATATTCTAAAAGTATATGAGAAGAGGACAATTCCACTGATTGGAAAAAAAGGTGTGGCTTAACCTGTACAGTATAAGGCAACCTCTGCTGTATGCACTGTATGTAGCCTCAGCAAAGTCAGTCTAAATGGCTAATTGATAGCACAGTCAAGCCTTTTACCTATTTGTCCAGCTCTGTCTGCGTCCCAAACTGTGTCCCAGAAAAACCAGGTATCCTTCAGTTGACAAGTGTCTATGATTAGGATTTATTAAAATAACTGCTGGTCTGACTCCTGACTGAGCGGCAACCTGTCACGTACAGCTGCAGTTCAAAGGATATTTTTCTTTATCGTACATCACGGGACACAGAGCCATAGTTATTAACTATATGGGTGTATAAACACCTTCAGGTGATGGACACTGGCACACCCTAAACAGGAAGTTGCCTCCCTATATAACCCCCTCCTCCTACCAGGAGTACCTCAGTTTTTTTGCCAGTGTCTAAGGTGTTGGTCACGAGTGAAGATGTGGTCTGAGGAGCTCCACTGGAGGGATCATTGCTGGATTTAAATAGCCTCCACAGACCGGATCCATCCAAAGTGCCACTGAGGCCAAGGTGGATGGTACCCGGGCCTTGCATAAGAAGAACAAGGTTTTGGCTGTAACGCCTCTCCTTGCAGGGCTGGACCACGGGACCCAGGGCTTTGGTAATGCTTACATTACCTAAAGTTTTTTCCTGGCGGGGTGCTAATACAGGTAAAAGGGAGTGGAACCCCGATAAAAAGAGACCCGGTCCTTGAAGGTTTGCTAAACGCAGCCCACCGTGATGGGTGAAGGTTGGATCTGTCTGTTAGATCAGCAGAATCCTGCGGTGAGGATAAGGTAAGGGAAGAAGCCTAGGAACTGTAAAAGTCCAGCTATGGTTTCTCTTCCTTAGGGAAAAATGTTGTCATGTCTTAAATCTTCACTAGAGGGAGTATATGCACATATCTTAATCTGTTGTCTTCACTTCAGCTCAGTGTCAATCTGTGTGTGGCAGCAGCAGCTTGCACAGTGGGGATTCCTCTTGTAGGTAAGAGATCTGCCATCCTGCATTTCTCCCCCCTGGAGGGACCAAGAGGGTTAGGGAAATCAACAATTGTTGCTGCTCCCCTTGCAATACCAACCCCCCCCCCCCCCCGCGGGGGGTGCGGAGGTCCCGGCTTTCGGCTCCAGATGTTTTTTCCTCCTGCTCAGCCAGTGGCGTCTCCAGCTTTCATATTTAGGGGGGGCACATGGGGGGACAGGGACAAAAGTAGGGGGCAACTATAAAATGCATATATATCTATATATCTATAGATATATATCATATTTCTATAGATATATATCTATAGATATAGATATATAGATCTAGATGTGCCGTGATCAGAGACTTAATGAAATAAAAAACAAACTTACTAGTAGAAGATACCCACAAGCTTTAGTTAATATCGATTATCCTCATACAGATTATAAGAGATCACCCCGAAAGGAAAACAAGAGAATCCCCTTTATTATGCAGTATCATCCCTTCTCCAACAAAATCAACCAAATTGTCAAAAGACATTGGAATCTTTTAAGATCCAGTTACCCCATGGTACAGGAATTCTGGAATCCAACCATGCCCTCCTATAGAAAAGGTAGAACGATACGAGATCTATTGATTAAATCTGATCAACCTGTGGCTGCAGCAGCCAAACTAACCTTTCTGGGACCAAAAAATCTGGGATCGTATCCCTGCTTGTCATGCATACAATGTAACTCTATGATTAAAGGTAAATACTTTAGACATCCACATAGGGGTTTAATATCCCCCTACGGGGTTACTATGCATGCCAATCCTCATATGTAATTTATGCCATAAAGTGCCGTGCGGTTTAGTTTATGTAGGGGAGACTACACAAAAAATAAAAGACAGGATAGCGAGACATAAATACTCAATACGAGATAAACTAACCCAATTACCGTTGGCGAGACACTTTTTGGAATTTGGCCACAATGTATCACAATTAAAATATATGGTCCTAGAAGGGATTGAGAAAAATAGGAGGGGGGGGCAACCGTGAATTGATTCTAAGAAAAAGAGAAGTATACTGGATACATTTTTTAAATACGATTGCTCCATATGGCTTAAATGTTGATTTGGATCTTTATTTATTTGTTTAATTGTTGGAATAAGCATTTAAAAGTAGCCAGATAAAATAACTTTATGATGGGGATATCTTTTTGTTTTTACTCATGAATGTACCATTTTCCTGCATTTTTATAGGTATTCTGAATATATTATAATGCGAGTGAGGAGAATGAGAGATTTGACACCTGCTGCTTATCCTTGCTTTAATGGCATGTTATAGAAACATATGCATATATAGATGTTAAATGGTATGCGATTTGAACTAATTAGCCATATTGATTCCATATGTGAAGTACTTCACTAAACCTGTATTTAAATGAATGATTGGAATGAAACCTTCAGATGTGCTTCAATGGATCTCAGGAAGGGCGTAAGCTGACTAGCCCGAAACGTAATCCATCCATCCATATCTGAATCTACTCATGTCTGAAACTGCGTAAGCATTTATTGCTTTTTGATATTGCTTGAAAGGATTATACTTGCTTTGTAAATCTCTCCTGAAGATATTGTGAAATAAAGCAAAGAAGTTTTTAAGTGCAGCAACCTCTTGGACTTTTTTTTATATATATATAGATATATAAATATATACTGGGGCCCTTTACTACGACCCCACAACGGCCCTTTCACATGTGCTGCAGTGAGCTCCCTTCCTACTGTATTGGGGTCCCCCAGGGGTGGCAGAAAACAAGATATATATGTCACCAGCATACCAAGAAAATATAAGGATCCAAAGCAGTGGGAGAACTATCAGTGTTGCAAAGGTTGTCTTGCCACCGGGCCCTGGTGTTCTGCCACTGTGGGGTTCCCCAGCCTCCTCTTGCTGTCCTGCCCTTGCTATTGACTGCTCTGGTCTGGCATCTCTTGGAATTTACAGGCTGGTTCTCCTGTCCTAAGGATGGGAGAAATCAGTCTGTTTTTTCAGTAACTGAGAGTCCTGGTGGAGTCCTTCCTGCAACTCGCTCTTCTCCCTGCCAATGAGGATGCAGGGGAAGGAGCAGATTGGGCGGCCGTGGTTGTGTGAGGGCTTGCATTATGCAGTGTCAGCAAGCAGAGGGAGGGGGGAGGAATCACCCGCAGGAGCTGACTGGGGACTCTCTCCCTCTTAGACATTGATTTTTTGTAAAAAAAAAAAAAAAATTTTTTATTTTTTTTATTTGGGGGGGGGGGGGCACATGGTGGGGCACAGCATAATGTTGGGGGGGTCAGGGCCCCCTCTGGCCCCCCCTAGGGACGCCATTGCGCACAGTGCAAGCGCAGGGTGGAAACATTAACTGGAGCAGTCTCATCTCGGCTGTATAGCGAGGAGAAGCAAGCTGGCTGTTCACTCGGGACACAGGAGCGGTGGGGCACATAAGGCTGCAAATGGGCATTCCTAATATGGAAAGGACATTTTTCCCAGCACTAGGCTGAACTTTTATCAGTGGCATTATACTGTCAGACTATTGTTCAGCGATTAGTGCATTTAAATAGTGCCTCTGCTTTTGTGCTTAGGACTATGCCTGCCAAAAAAGACACCACAAAGACCTCAAAAAAGGTACCAAAAAATGTAACCCCCAGACGCTAGGAATTCCAGTCATGCCTCCACACTATCATCTTCTCCTGAAATACCAGATGTGGCAAGCCAGGGTGAGTCATTGGAACCAATTGGTGGTGCAGCTGCTTTTCACATCTCAGCCCCTGTATACGTGACTGAAGATGCCTTTTCCTCCTCCCTATTGGGGCTAGAGGGAAGATTAGCGGCTTTAATCGCATCCTCCATCCAAAAGGATAGGAAACGTGTTAGATCCCCCTCCCCCACCTTAGACCCTTTATCAAGGGGACAGTGGGTAGAGGATGAGGTGTTACCCTCAGGCGATCAGGAGGAAAGACAAACCGATTACTCCTCTGCGGAGGAAACAACGGTGGATGAACCCTTTTCAGCATCACAATCTGAGAAATTGCTGGTACAGTAGATGGTTCGTTCTACTTTCAAGCTACCACTAACGGAGTCAGCTGAAAGTTCAGTTTCTTCTTTGGGTTCCTTAAAACCTTCACAGCCTTTGTATGCGTTTCCTGTCCATGCATTACTAGAACAGCTTATTTATGCTGAATGGGATCACCCAGATAAGAATTTTCTCCCTCCAAAGAGATTCTCAGTTCTCTATCCCATGGAGGAGAAATTCACCAAAAATGGAATGTACCTGGCATGCTCTAGCCTATTTACCCCTTAGAATTTTCAAATCTATTGAAGCTCTTCTTAACTCCTTTGTGTGGGGGGCGACTCAGCATAAACTGTCCTGGCAAGCATTGAAAAACCCCACAGAGCTGGGGGGCGCGGCACTACCTGACTTTAACGTTTATTACCTGACGGCACAACTATCCCACTTTTTTTACCTAGACAAACATGACAAGGACCGTTACCTGGCTCTGATATGCTCCCCTCACGTCCGCGGGCTTACTCACCCTTTTCAAATTCTCCTCAGAGACCTCGCAGGTACTTGGGCCTTGGGGAACCGCAGGGGATTATTATACCACTATTGTAGAATCTGGGAGGTGATAAGGCGCAGACTGAAAACACCACCCACGCATTTTCACACACCCCTATGGGACAACCCCGGCCTGGGGGAACTTTTAACCATACCAGACCATGCCTTATGGCTTAACCAGGGGGTAAGATATTTGTCAGATGTTTATTGTGACACTGTCCTAAAATCATTCCAACAGCTCAAAGAGGAATTTACCCTTCCCAACTCCATGCATTTTAGGTACCTCCAGCTCCGCCACGCCCTCTGAGCTCAATTCAGCGACGTTTCCCCTAATATGGAGCACTTAGATGTTTTATGTATTATAACGGGGCAAGATTCTCGTAAACTTATCTCAGTGTTCTACAATTCTTTGCTCTGACCCACAGCAACAAATCTTGCACACAACTTGAGGGATCGCTGGTGTGGGGATGTAGTGGAGCTGGAGGATGACGAATGGGAGGACGCATTGGGTACTTGTAAAAAGGTCTCAACTAGGATGTCGGACCATCTTACACAACTTTACATCATGCACAGGTCATACCTGACCCCTCTCTGCTTGGTTAAATACAAACCTGACCAAAACCCACTGTGCCCCAGATGTGACAGTCCATCCAGCACCTTCTTTCATCTCCTCTGGTCATGCCCAGCAATACAAGACTACTGGTCCCAAATAGTAAAATTCATTCACGATGAGATGGGATCTCCCCTGATGCTGTGTCCCAAACAATGTTTACTGGGGGTGTTCCCAGATCAATTCCACAAAATATTCCTTCAAGAATCATCATTCATTGCTAGGTCACTTATAGCAAGAAAGTTGCTACAGGTTGCGCCACCAACGCTCCAGGAGTGGATATCCGCAATCAATAAGGTCTTACCATACAAAAAAGAGATCTATGTTCACAGGGGATGCCCAGCCAAATATGGCAAAATTTGGGACACTTGGTTAGGGAATGCAGCCACGTGTAATGAGATAATGAGATACCTAATTGATCCACTGGATGTTGCCTTTCCCCCCCTCCCCCTTTTTTTTGTTGTTGTTACTTAACCCTAACTGCAGACCTAGCATCTGGGCCTCTTACACCCCTGTAACTAATAAGTAAACTTTTGCATTATGACATTGAATGTATAAGATCTGTAAAACATGTCATTAACCTAGATCCTCCTGTCGTTTCTGTACCTTACGCAACTGTAACACTATTGTATTTATCCTGTATGCCTTTACTCTTCCAAATAAAACACCAAGTTATTTGTAAAAAAAAAAATGGAATATACCAGCCGTTGACAATTTCCATTGTGAATAAAAGTCTAGCTTTTCCAGTAGACAATGCACAAATGCTTAAGGATCCAACAGATAAAAGGTTGGAATTCCTGTTAAAATCCTCTTTTTCTTTAGCAGGTGCGGTTACTCAGCCTGCAGTTGCTGCAATAGGCATCTGTCAGTCGCTAAAGGACCAGTTTAGATAGGCCCTTAAAGAGGTTCCTGTAAAGCAAGCCTGGGATTTGGCCGAACTACCAAGAGCATTATGTTTTGCCATAGACTCCATTAAAGATTCTATTCACCAGGCGTCCCGCCTTGCGCTTGTGCTAGTACACATGCGTAGAATCCTGTGGTTAAAAAATTGGTCAGCCAAAGCACCATACAAAAAGCTCCTGACTGGTTTTCCTTTTCATGGGGATCGGCTATTTGGGGATGATTTGGACAAATACATCCAAACGATTTCAAGTGGGAAAAGTACTCTTTTGCCAGTTTAGAGAAGGAATAAACACCCTCCATTCAAGCGGACTCTTTCTCCTGCGCCAGGGGAACTAGCCTCTAGGCAGTGGCGACGGCCTCCGCCATCAGAGTCTAGAGGAAAGCCTCAGGGTCAAGCCCAGGCACAAAAGAAGTCCTGGGGCTGGAAACCTGCAAAACAGAATTCTAAAGCCTCATTATGAAGGGGCGCCCCCGCTCGCCAGGGTGGGGGGAAGACTTTTGCAGTTCTCAGAAGTCTGGCAAGAGGAAATTCAGGACAGATGGGTCATCTCCACGGTATCTCTAGGGTACAAATTGGAATTTCGGGAGTTTCCACCATCTCGTTTTCTGAGGTGAAACGTTCCCAAAGATCCAGGGAAAAGGCAATCTCTGTTTCGGGCACTAGACCGATTAATGGCTCAGGGGGTGATCATACAAATCCCCACAGAAGAGCAAGGTTTGGGATTTCATTCAAACCTCATTACGGTACCAAAACCGAACTGAGATGTCAGGCCCATTCTACATCTAAACAATTTAAATCAGTTCCTGAAGATCCGCTCTTGCATGGAGTCGATCAGGTCGGTGGTCTCTATCCTACAAGGAGGAGAACTCCTGGCATCTATCAACATCAGGGATGCATATCTGCATGTTCCTATATTTCGCCGTTCACCAAGGGTTTCTGCGGTTCGAAGTAGAACAGCATCATTTTCAGTTTGTAGCCTTGCCCTTCAGGCTAGCTACAGCACCCCGGGTGTTTACAAAAGTTCTGGCCCCACCTCTAGACAGGTTAAGGGCACAGGGCATAACAGTTTTGGTGTACCTAGATGATCTATTACTAATAGACCAGTCGGTGGCTCGTTTGGAGCAAAGTGTGCGCATTACAACCAGTTACCTGGAAAGTCTAGGTTGGATTCTCAACCTAGAGAAGTCTTCCTTAAAACTGCTAAAAAGGCTGGAGTACTTGGGTCTGATCATAGACACAGCCCAGAGAAAGGTGTTCTTGCCTTAGACAAAGATCAGCACCATAAGAGAGCTGGTGCAAATGGTCAGGTCGAAAAGAGATCCCTCCATTCACCTTTGCATGAGGTTGTTAAGAAAGATGGTGGCTTCATTTGAAGCGGTTCCCTATGCCCAGTTCCATTCAAGACTGTTGCAAAACAGTTTCCTGTCTGCTTGGAACAAAACAGTTCAAGCTTTAGACTTGCCAATGTGGTTGTCCCCAAGGGTGCCACAAAGCCTCAGTTTGTGGTTGGTAACACAGAATCTGCTGAAAGGAAAGTCCTTCAGACCAATTATCTGGAAAGTGATAATGACAGATGCCAGCCTTACAGGTTGGGGAGCAGTACTAGAAAAAACAACTGTCCAGGGACAGTGGTCAAGAACCAAAAAGTCCTTGCCCATCAACTTCCTAGAGATTCGGGCAGCGTGTCTGGCTCTGAAGGCCTGGACATTCAGGTTACGGGGTTGTCCTGTCAGAATCCAATCCGACAATGCCACAGCTGTGGCTTACATCAATCACCAAGGGGGTACCAAGAGTCTCGCAGCACAGAGGGAGGTGAACCATATCCTAACTTGGGCAGAAAGGAAAGTGCCTTGCCTATCAACAGTTTTTATTCCGGGAGTAGAAAATTGGCAGGCGGACTTCTTGAGCCGCCAGCAGTTGCTCCCGGGGGAATGGTCCCTTCACCCCGACATTTTTTGTGCTGTTTGCTAAAGATGGGGGACTCTGGACATAGATCTTCTGGCGTCCAGATTCAACATGAAGTTGGTCAACTTTGTGTCCAGGACAAGGGATCCACTCGCATGCAGAACAGATACGTTGGTGACCCAGTGGGATAAGTTCTCACTGATTTATGCATTCCTCCCTATTCAGTTGCTGCCACGGCTTCTTTGCAGGATCAAGCTGGAAAGAAAGCTGGTAATTCTGGTAGCCCCAGCGTGACCCAGAAGGTCCTGGTATGCAGAAATCGTAAAAAAGATGGCTGTGGAGGATCCATGGTCCCTTCCACTACGGCCAGACCTACTCTCGCAGGGGCCGATATTCTATCCTACCTTACGAACACTAAATTTAACGGCTTGGCTATTGAAACCCACATTCAGAAGAAACATGGGCTTTCCGGGTCAGTTATCTCTACCTAGATTAATGCAAGGAAGCCAGCTTCCAGAACCATATATTATAGAGTCTGGAGGGCTTATGTTTCCTGGTGTGAGTCCAAGGGTTGGCACCCTCAGAAGTATAACATAGACAGAATTCTTGCCTTTCTACAATTAGGGGTAGAGATGAAGCTGGCCTTGAGTACTATTAAGAGCCAAGTCTCAGTTTTATCGGTTTTATTTCCAAGACCGCTTGCTTCACATTCTTTGATCCGGGTTTTTATGCAAGGGGTAATGCAGCTTAATCCGCCAGTCTGACCTCCTTTGAACCCTTGGGACTTGAACTTACTGTTGTCAGTGTTACAAAAACAGCCATTTGAACCAATACTGCATACTCCTTTAGACATTTTGACAAGGAAGTTAATGTTCTTGGTTGCTATATCCTCAACATGGAGGGTTTCGGAATTGGCTGCTCTTTCTTGTAAAGAGCCATATTTGATTATTCACAAGGACAGAGTTGTGTTGGATCCTCGTCCAAGTTTTCTGCCAAAAGTGGTCTCAGGTTTTCACCTGAACCGAGATATTGTCCTGCCATCGTTTTTTCCAAAACCATGTTCTAGGGAAGAGAAGTCACTACATTGTCTTTTTTTTTTTAATTCTTTATTTTTTTTTCACAAGAATAGTAGTACAATTTTTCCTCTAAATACGTCAGTACAACACATCTACCATTTTACATATAACATCATCATAACAGACGTCAATTACCATTACTCATAGTCACAACTCATATTTACTCATTATCTCTGCTCTTTTACAGGTAATTGTCTCCTATCCATCTGTACATCTCTATTGAACTGACTTTGCTGTTACATATTTTTGGTAACTGTCTCCTATCCATCTGTATATCTCTACTGAACTGACTTTGCTGTTACATATTTTTGGTAATTGTCTCCTATCCATCTGTACATCTCTACTGAACTGACTTTGCTGTAACATATTTTTGGTAATTGTCTCCTATCCATCTGTACATCTCTACTGAACTGTCTTTGCTGTTACATATTTTTGGTAATTGTCTCCTGCTGCCATATCTTTAAACTTCCATATTTACTGCTAGCTCTATAACAAACATACTGCAATAGCAATATTACTGGTGATTGATTCTCAACTCCATGTGGCTTGAGTGATCAAGAGAGTTAATTAGCTTTACGACCCTAGCCTGTGTCTGTAGCTGGTCTGGCACTGGCCATCTCCTCCCCATATTCAGGTGTCTCACATCAGACCCAATAATGACCAACTGAGAAATGCATCCCAGCTTAGTCTCCCTATAAATTTATGGCAGCTTATGGGGTGGCGCAGACAGGGGCAAGGCGCAGACATCATGGCTCTGTCACGAGAAACTGCGTTTCACCGACGCAGTTTAACGAAAGCAGGATAACTAAAGCTGCATGAACAACAACAAGAACTCTGCTCCACTCTGCAAGACGACAAGCAAACCAGCTTTGATATTTATCTTATATTAGGTTAGTTTCCCACTCTCTATCCACTAACATGCTCCTTATTCTCTTCCTTCTCACATTGGTGTCTTCTATCCTCAAATTATCTTTACTCTACCTCTCCTCTCTTCCCTGCAGCATGCACATATCACCCTCACTCCTACCCTCTCCATACTATGGCACCCATCATCTCCTGCATTTGCTGCACCCACATGCTGACATAAACACCAGGGCCACTAGACACGTGCGCTTATGCACATCCCACTCCCACCTTGCCTTCCTCGCCCTCCTCCTTCTCCTAGACTCAGGTGACATTTCTCCTAATCCTGGTCCGCCATTTTCCAAATGCAAGCCACACATCCAATACCCCTCCCCCTCTGGAAAATACCGCAATCCACTCAATTTAATTTCTATCCCCCTGCTTCCTCAAAGCATCCCACCAATCTCATGCACCCTTTGGAACGCCCGCTCAATCTGTAACAAGCTAACATCTGTACATGACCTCTTCATCTCTCATGGCTTGAACATACTCGCCATAACAGAAACCTGGCTTCAAAATTTTGACTCAGCTTCTCCTGCTGCCCTCTCCCATGGTGGTCTCCATTGGACTCACTCCCCCAGACCCAACAGACAGAAAGGAGGTGGAGTTGGCTTCCTTCTATCCCCACAAAGCACCTTCCAAGTCCTTCCTGTCCCTCCCTCTCTATTCCTCTCTTCTTTTGAGATACACTGTATTCGTCTGTTTTCTCCCATTTCTCTGAGGATTGCAGCAATTTATAGGCATCGCGCTTTCTTGATGACTTTGCTGCCTGGCTACCCTACTTTCTCTCCTCTGAAATACCCACCATTATTCTTGGTGACTTTAACATTCCTGTCAATGTTAACAGCCCAACTACAGCTAAACTTCTCGACTTAACCTCATCTTTTGACCTAACCCAATGGACACATACTTCCACTCACTCCAATGTAAATACCCTTGACCTTGTATTCTCCCATCTCTGCAACCCTGGCAACCTCACCAACACCCCCTTTCCTCTATCTGATCACAACCTCATTACTTTCACTGTATCCTTGCCTCCAACCACCCATCCCTCCAAGCAGCAAACAGTAAGCAGTAAAAGTAGAAAACTTTGCCACTTTAACCCTTCTCTTCTCTACTCTGCTACTATCCACCTATATGACATAATCTCTCCCCTGTCCTGTCCTGACCTGGCCACCTCTGTCTACAACAGTTCACTCTCACCATCACTAGATGCACTTGCTCTTCTAACCACACACAGAATCAGGCCCCGACCGTTACAACCCTGGCAAACTGACAACACTAGAAATCTCAAGAGACATTGCCGTGCTCTTGAACGACTGTGGCGTAAAACCAAATGCCTGCAAGACTTCACCCTATATAAATCTGCCCTTCTAAAATACAATTCATGCCTCCATGCTGCCAAACAAGCCTACTTTGTCTCTCTTATCAATTCCTTGTCATCCAGTCCCCGTCGGCTCTTCTCAACCTTTAACTCTCTGCTTCGTCCACCACCCCCTCTACCCACTAACTCACTCACTGCCCAAGAGATTGCCAATCACTTCAAAGACAAGATTGATGCAATTCGTGAGGACATCTCCACTGTGCGTACGTCTTCCCCACCCAACATACCTTGCGTGCAGCACATTCAACACTCTCCTCTTTTGAATTGGCTACTACAGAAGAGGTTACAAAAATTTTCTCGGATGCCCACCTAACCAATTGTCCCTTGGATCCTGTTCCCTCACAACTACTACGGTCACCCTTTTCTTCTATCCTATGCTCCCTCACCCACATCTTCAATCTCTCCCTCTCTAGTGGCATCTTCCCCTCCCCTCTAAAACATGCGCAGATCACTCCCATTCTTAAAAATCCCTCACTGGACCCTACCGACCTGAACAACTTAAGACCCATCTCATTGCTCCCATTCACCTCTAAACTTCTAGAACGCTTAGTCTACAACCGTCTTAGCTCCTACCTCAATGAAAATAACCTTCTTGACCCCCTACAGTCTGGCTTTCGCTCGCAGCACTCCACGGTAACTGCCTTACTAAAACTCACTAACGATTTACTAACTGCTAAAACCAACAGCCAGTACTCCATACTCCTACTACTTGACCTCTCTGCGGCCTTTGATACTGTTGACCACCCGCTCCTTCTCAATAAACTACATTCCTTTGGCCTCCGAGATTCTGCTCTATCCTGGTTCTCTGCCTATTTATCACAGCGCTCCTTCAGTGTCACCTACAACTCTGTCTCCTCCTCTCCATTGCCCCTTTCTGTGGGGGTCCCCCAAGGCTCGGTTCCTGGACCCCTTCTCTTCTCTATCTACACCTCCTCCCTTGGTCACTTAATAACTGCCCACGGCTTCCAATACCACATATACGCTGATGACACCCAAATCTATCTGTCTACTCCTCACCTCACTGCTTCAGTCTCCTCTCGCATTACTAACTTACTAACTGACATATCAGCATGGATGTCGCACCCTTCCTTAAACTAAATCTCTCTAAAAGTAAACTATTAATATTCCCCCCCGCCCGTGCCCCCCTCCATGATTTTTCCATCAAAATCAACAATGCAACTATCAGTCCCTCCCCTCACGCCAGGGTACTAGGTGTAATCCTAGACTCTGACTTGTCATTTCAGCCTCAAATCCAATCGTTGTCAAAAGTTTGTAGAATTCACCTCCGTAACATCTCTAAAATTCGCCCCTTTTTAACAAATGAAACCACCAAGCTCCTCATTCACTCCCTCGTTATCTCTCGCCTTGACTATTGCAACTCCCTTCTCATTGGCTTACCTCTCCATAGGCTATCCCATCTTCAGTCTATCATGAATGCTGCTGCGAGACTTATCCACCTTACCAACCGCTCAGTGTCTGCCAACCCTCTACTCCAATCCCTACACTGGCTCCCAATCACCCAGCGAATTAAATTCAAAATACTAACCACAACATACAAAGCCATTCACAACTCTGCCCCGAGCTACATCACTAATCTTGTCTCCAAATATCACCCAAATCGACCTCTCCACTCTTCTCATGACCTCCTGCTTTCAAGCTCTCTCATCTACTCCTCCCATGCTCGTCTCCAGGATTTCTCCAGAGCCTCTTCCATCCTCTGGAGCTCGCTACCTCCAACTATCCGGCTATCCCCCTACCTTCAGGCGATCCCTGAAAACTCATCTCTTCAGGAAAGCCTATCACGTCTCTAAACTAATCTCCTACCACTTCCATCAGCTCATTCCCCACAGTACAACCTTTTGTACCACCTGCCCCACTCTATTAGATTGTAAGCTCTTCTGAGCAGGGCCCTCTTAATCCTCTTGTATTTTATTGTATTATAACTGTATTGTCTCCCTTTTATATTGTAAAGCGCTGCGTAAACTGTTGGCGCTATATAAATCCTGAATAATAATAATAATAATAATAATAATAATCTGTTTATTCCTTATACTACAAGACCGTCTAGCCTCTACTCTTGTTGCATTTTCGTTAACCGGGGCCATACCCAAAAAAAAAAAAAAAACCCAGCAAACCTTCCTAAAACAACTACATTGTCTTGAGGTGGTCAGAACGGTCAAGGTCTATTTAAAGACGACTGCACAGATCCGGAAGACTGATGTCTTATTTGTACTGCCAGAAGGTCCTAAGAAAGGACAGGCAGCGTCGAAATCCACTGTCGCTAAGTGGATTTGGCAAGTTATAATTCAGGCTTATGATTTAATGGGTAAGATTCCACCTTTTCAAGTCAAAGTGCACTCGACCAGAGCGGTTAGTGCTTCTTGGGAAGTGCGTCACCAGGCCTCCATGGCTCAGATCTGTAAGGCTGCGACTTCGTCTTTAGTGCATACATTCACCAAGTTTTATCAGGTGGATGTAAGAAGGCATGAGGATATCGCCTTTGGGCACAGTGTGCTGCAGGCAGCAGTATAGGTCCTCAAGTCTGGGGGTGCCCAACGGGTTGTGTCTCCCTCCCTTCAAATAGCATTGCTATGGGACGTCCCATATAGTTAATATCTATGGCTCTGTGTCCCGTGATGTATGATAAAGAAAATAATATTTTTATAACAGCTTACCTGTAAAATCCTTTTCTTGGAGTACATCGTGGGACACAGAGGTCCCTCCCCTCTTTCTGGGGTGTAGGTATATATCGCTTTGCTACAAAAACTGAGGTACTCCTGGTAGGAGGAGGGGGTTATTTAGGGAGTGAACTTCCTGTATTGGGTATGCCAGTGTCCATCACTTGAAGGTGCCTATATACCCATATAGTTAATAACTATGGCTGTGTGTCCCGTGATGTACTCCAAGAAAAGGATTTTACAGGTAAGCTGTTGTAAAAATCCTATTATTCTGTCTGTCACCAAACCTGTGGCAGTAGAGAGACAGGGACTTTTTTTTGTGGAAGTGTAGCAAGGTGCTGGGCTACAGCAATATGTAGAAGGAGATTTAGCCTTTCTTCAAACCCTCTACTGAAATACTGATGTTATGTTGTACCATTCTCCTTAGGCCAGCAGGGGGAGAGCTAAAGCCCATAGACTTCTATGCAGAGCTCCGAGAATCCTGGGAGTTGTAGTTTGAGACAGTAGCCATATAATGGGAAGAATAGATTCCTTATGCCACATACACATGACCGGTTTTGCCATCGGATTAAACACCGAAGGTTTCTCTGACGGAACTCCGACGGAATTCCATTCAAGCAGTCTTGCCTACACACAGTCAACCCAAAGTCCGACCAAAGTCCGACCGTCCAGAACGCTGTGATGTACAACACTTACGACGGGACTAGAAAAAGGAAGTTCAATAGCCAGTAGCCAATAGCTTCCGTCTCGTACTTGCTTCAGAGCATGCGTTGTTTTTGGTCCGTCGGAACAGCATACAGGTGATCGGTTTTCCCGATAGGAATTGGGTCCGTCGGAAATATTTAGAACATGTTCCATTTCTAGGTCCGTCAGAATTTTCGAACAAAAAAGTCAGATGAGGCCTACACACGATCGTAATAGACGAGCTTGTTGTCGGAAATTCCGACCGTGTGTAGGCTCCATCGGACATTTTCCATCGGAATTTCCGTCACACAAAATTTGAGATCTGGATCTCAAATTTTCCGACAACAAAATCCGTTGTCGTAAATTCCAATTGTTTGTACACAGTTCCACGCATGCTCGAAATCAAGCAGACAGGCGCGAGTAGAGGAGAGCGGATCGGCTGCTCTCCTGACAGGAGGGGTCTGCACTGATTTATTATCAGTGCAGCCCCCCCGAGGATGCCCACCCAGGACCACCAGGGATGCCCGCCCAGGACCACCAGGGATGCCAATCAGTGCCCAATAGGGATGGCACTGTGCCCATCAGTGATGCCTGCCAGTGCCCCCTGATCAGTGCTGCCGAACAGTGCCATCTATCAGTGCCACCCATCAGTGCCACCTATCAGTGCCCACCAGTGCCACCTATCAGTGCTCATTGCCACCTATCAATGCCGCATGTGAGTGCCCATCAGTGCCACCTATCAGTGCCCGTCAGTGCTCCTTATCAGTGCCGCCTATCAGTGCCATCAGTGCTGAATATAAGTGCCTCATCATCAGTGCCCATCAGTGCCACCTCATCAGTGCCAATCAATACTGCCTCATCAGTGCCTTCTGTGCAGCCTCATGAGTGCCCATCAGTGAAGGAGAAAACGTACTTAATTACTAAGTTTAGTAACAGAAACTAAGAATTTTTTTTTCAAAATTTTCAGTCTTTTTTTATTTGTAGCGCAAAAAATAAAAACCCCAGTTGTGATCCAATACCACCAAAAGAAAGTTCTATTTGTGGGAAAAAATGATAAAAATGTGGCATTAAAACCGTGATAGTGCTGAAAGATGAAAATTGGTCTGGGCAGGAAGGTGTATAAGTGCCCTGTATTGAAGTGGTTAAGGTTCTTTGCGGTATAAGCAAGCAAGTAAATCTCTGTAGTGTGATAATAGGCTTTTACTATACTAAATGCTGTACATACAAACTATTAAAAATAAAGGAATATAGTACAAGACTGACAGATATTACAAAATATGCCCATAATGTACACATGCACAAGTTATCCTTTCTAGAAAAATAACATTTCAATGAATAATATATGTTTGTGTGTACCTTTTAAATGAAAGTTATGTCCCTTTTTTCCACTGTAATGTCTTTCCCTATTTTAGGTGCTGCAGAGCAGGGAATATGGAAAGCTTGTTTAAAGTCGTACTTCACTTTGTTGTGTAAGCCTCCCTTAAAAAGCATGCTGATACAGCTTTCTGACTACCTTTCATAAGAACCTCCTCAAGTCATATGCAACCACATAGTAATGTGTGCACTGCAAAACGTTAACCTGTAAAAAATAGTAAAACAATATGTCAAATATGAAAGGTTCATCGCATGCATAGGCTTATGTGCATCCTAAGAATATGTGGCTTCATATCATCTGAATGTTAATCAACATCATATCACAGTTATATCAGTTTTAACTTCAACACAAGAAGCAGCAATGACCTATACAAACAACAGACGCTTATGTACAGGTACATAACTCAAAAACATTTTTCAACTTTTCCTTTTTTTAAATAATGTTTTGTATTGCCTTTAATTATACCAATATTACTTCCTGGTATTATGCAGTATTTTTTGGACTTTTAGGCGTACACTTCAGATGTAATTTCAGACGTACTACACTGCAAGTGTAGTGCTGAAATCCCTCCATGAATTTGGACCCAACCTTGGCAAACAAACAACAACAGAAGTCTCCAAAGACATAGCTATGTTCTTGACTGAATGTAGTGTAAAACGTAATCCCTGCAATACTTCACCCTAAATAAATCTGCCCTTCTAAATATAATGCCCCCCTCTGTGCTGTTCTGTCAGGGCTGCACCCCTGCTATTTACAAGCAGCTCTTTTCTTTCAGTGTACAGAGGCTGCTCGGCTGTCAGTTGATTACCAGCCACTTATTGTTTCCACAGTGACTCACCTGGTTAGCATTACCTGCCTCATTAGTCCAGCCTACAGCTAGCCCCTTTTGACTATTTAAACAGCTTTGCTCATTTCTCGGTGCACTTGCGTGCTCTATGATGTCCAATGTGTTCCAGTGTATGACTTGGCCTGGCTGACTTCTCTTCTGATATCTGTTCCTGTTTTTGCTCCTTACTACGCTGACTTCTGGCTTCCTGACCCCGGCTTGTCCAATTACCCGCTCTGGCATTCAAACCCTGGATTCAGTTTTTGACTAAGTTCCTGGACTGTATTATTTTTTACTATTTTATTAAAGGTGTGATTTTACCTGCATTTACTGTCTCCGCCTGGTTTATGGTTTCTGACATTACTCAAGGGCTATGAAGTTAGAAGATGCAGGCAATCCACCTAGTTGTAATATTTTCTCCAGATTGGACGAGCAGGACCATCGCATGGATCAGTTTTCCATAGCGTTCCAAACACTCCTGATTCAAACTGCTCATCTGGATCCTCCTACTCCGGCTGCTCCGATACAACCAGTGTTGCAAGCCATCCCTGCTGCCCTATCTATGTTCAGGCAGCCGCCTCTAATACTACCAATGTAAGAGCTATGACTGGTTCTGCTCCACTTCCCTAGCATTCTGGAGGTGATCCAGCTCACTGCAGAGGGTTTCTCAACCAAGCTGGAATATATTTTGAGGTGCTGCCCCAGGCATTCCTTATGGACAGAAGCAGAGCTGGCTTCATTATTTTTTTGTTTTCTGACAAAGCCTTGGCTTGGGCAAACCCTCTATGTGAAACACAGAAACCCATTGTTCAGAATTACCCTGAGTTTGTGGTCTCCTTTAAAAGGGTATTTGATATTCCCGCTCTCGCTCCACCTCTGCTGCCAAAAGTCCATTAACCACTTTCTGGCCAGAAGATTTAACCCCTTCCTGGCCAGAGCATTTTCTTAACTGACAATTGCGTGGTCGTGCGACGTTGCACCAAAACAAACTTGACGTCCTTTTTTTCCCACAAATAGAGCTTTTTTTTGGTGGCATTTGATCACCTCTGCAGTTTTTATTTTTTGCGCTATAAACAAAAAAAGAGCATCAATTTTGAAAAAAAAAATATATTTTTTTTACTTTTTGCTATAATAAATATCCCCCCAAAAATATATAAAAAAACTAATTTCTTCCTCAGTTTAGACCAATGTGTATTCTTCTACATATTTTTGGTTAAGAATATAAGCATATATTGATTGGTTTGCGCAAAGTTATAGCGTCTACAAAATAGGGGATAGATTTTTGGCATTTTTATTTTTATTTTTTTTAATTAGTAATGGCGGCGATCTGCAATTTTTATCATGACTGCAATTGCGGCGGACACATCGGACACTTTTGACACTATTTTGGAACCAGTGACATTTATACAGCGATCAGTGCTATAAAAATTCACTGATTACTTTGTAAATGACACTGGCAGGGAAGGGGTTAAACACTAGGGGGTGATCAAGGGGTTAACTGTGTTCCCTTAGTGTGTTCTAACTGTAGGGGGGATGGGCTCACTAGAACATGACAGAGATCACTGCTCCCGATCACTGGGAGCAGTAGATCCCTGTCATGTCGCTAGGCAGAACAGGGAAATGCCTTGTTTACATAGGCATCTCCTTGTTCTGCCTCTCAGTGCCTTGATCGCGAGCCACTGGCGCACGCTCCCACTATCCCCAGATTTAAAGGGGACATACAGGTACACCCATTTGCGCAGCTGTGCCGTTGTGTCAACGTATATCGTCGTGCGCTGGACAACAAGCGGTTAAACAGAGTACGAGAACTGCTGCCGACTATGCTATTGAATTCTGTACTTTGGCAGCAGAGATTGGTTGGAACTATGAGGCCGTTTTTTTCCCATGGCCTCTCTGATAACAATAAAGATGAGATTGCAGTCCAAGATATACCTAGGAATCTTGAGGAGTTGATCTCGTTTGCCATTCTCATTGATTCCAGTATCCCAGAAAGACCTTCCTTTAAGGAATGGTAGGTAGAGGTAAAAGGGGATTATGGCGGTGCCAATGAATAAAGATTAACAATAAGTACTAAAGTTGACAATATATTTTATTTACATATATCAACAAATAACATAGACAAGGGATATACGAGCATACAAAAATATAGACAGTGCGGTACATAAAATGCTCATTAAAAAAGAAAAGGTAAGACAAAATAGGCCTTGGTGTTGTAGGCCAGTGATACAGGTAATCAATTCCTACATGTTTCGCCAAGGCATTGGCTTCCTCAGGGAAATAATATAGGCCTGTGCCAAAATTGGAAAGTTCTAAGTGGAAAAAGGTCCATAAATATTGGGACATCGACACAATTCTAATCTTTTTGGCTCTATACACCACCACAATGGATTTGAAATGAAACTAACAAGATGTGCTTTAACTGCAGACTTTCAGCTTTAATTTGAGGGTATTTACATCCAAATCAGGTGAACAGTGTAGGAATTACAACAGTTTGTATATGTGCCTCCCATTTTTTAAGGGACCAAAAGTAATGGGACAATTGGCTGCTCAGCTGTTCCATGGCCAGGTGTGTGTTATTCCCTCATTATCCCATATACAAGGAGCAGATAAAAGGTCCAGAGTTCATTTCAAGTGTGCTATTTGCAATTGGAATCTGTTGCTGTCAACTCTCAATATGAAATCCAAAGAGCTGTCACTATACGTGAAGCAAACCATCATTAGGCTGAAAAAACAAAACAAACCCATCAGAGAGATAGCAAAAACATTCGGTGTGGCAAAATCAACTGTTTGGAACATCCTTAAAAAGAAAGAACGCACCGGAGAGCTCAGCAACACCAAAAGACCCGGAAGACCACAGAAAACAACTGTGGTGGATGACCGAAGAATTCTTTCCCTGGTGAAGAAAACACCCTTCAGAACAGTTGGCCAGATCAAGAACACTCTCCGGGAGGTAGGTGTATGTGTGTCAAAGTCAACAATCAAGAGAAGACTTCACCAGAGTAAATACAGAGGGTTCACCACAAGATGTAAACCATTAGTGAGCCTCAAAAACAGGAAGGCCAGATTAGAGTTTGCCAAACAACATCTAAAAAAGCCTTCACAGTTCTGGAACAACATCCTATGGACAGATGAGACCGAGATCAACTTGTACCAGAGTGATGGGAAGAGAAGAGTATGGAGAAGGAAATTAACTGCTCATGATCCAAAGCATACCACCTCATCAGTGAAGCATGGTGGTGGTAGTGTCATGGCTTGGACATGTATGGCTGCCAATGGAACTGGTTCTCTTGTATTTATTGATGATGTGACTGCTGAAAAAAGCAGCAGGATGAATTCTGAAATGTTTTGGGCAATATTATCTGCTCATATTCAGCAAAATGCTTCAGAACTCATTGGACGGCGTTTCACAGTGCAGATGGACAATGACTCGAAGCATACTGCGAAAGCAACCAAAGAGTTTTTTAAGGGAAAGAAGTGGAATGTTATGCAATGGCCAAGTCAATCACCTGACCTGAATCCGATTGAGCTTTTCACTTGCTGAAGACAAAACTGAAGGGAAAATGCCCCAAGAACAAGTAGGAACTGAAGACAGTTGCAGTAGAGGCATGGTAGAGCATCACCAGGGATAAAACCCAGCGTCTGGTGATGTCTATGCATTCCAGACTTCAGGCTGTAATTGACTGCAAAGGATTTGCAACCAAGTATTAACAAGTGAAAGTTTGATGGATGATTGTTAATCTGTCCCATTACTTTTGGTCCCTTAAAAAGTGGGAGGCACATATACAAACTGTTGTAATTCCTATACCGTTCACCTGATTTGGATGTAAATACCCTCAAATTAAAACTGAAAGTCTGCAGTTAAAGCACATCTTGTTAGTTTCATTTCAAATCCATTGTGGTGGTGTATAGAGCCAAAAAGATTAGAATTGTGTCAATGTCTCAATATTTATGGACCTGACTGTAAATGATACAAAATATACATTAGATACACTGAAGTAAATGTAATACTAATGAATGCGTGACATGGTAATGCACCCCAAATGAGAAACCCAGCCCGGCACCCCGAGTACATACCTCCCAGCCCCCTTAAGGAAACCGAAGCAGGAGAAGACACCCCAAATGGAGGTCACAGAAACTGTACCGCATCTATGACTGTAGGGGGCAGACAAAGACCTAGTAATCAGAAGTCAGAAACATGAATCACAATACAGTGTTTAATCACAGGACAATGTTGGGATAGACATTGTCCCAAACATAGTGGGCAGGGCTAACATAGCCTCAATAACTTACAATTATAAGATACAATCAATATGACCGCAGGGGCGCCAGATGGGTGTTTTGCAAAGAAGTAGCTGTAGTTGAAGGATCGATTAAAATAGCGATCGTTCCAATGTATGTGACTATAGAGAAAAGGGGGGAGGACAAATGGTTATTAAATGCAGGGCAAAAACTAGCTAAATGCTAGTGATAGTGAGCACGAATGAAGCATATGTGACCAAAGAAAAAACATGCCCTTACCTAGATGATTTAATGAAAAACAAAAGGCCTCCAAATACCCCCAAAGAGGTGTGGGGATCACAGAAGGTTGGATAAAGGCGGTGATAATCAGCAACAAGGTTTAAAAGCCTAGGTTCAACAATGCTCAGTATGTTCTAGGTATGTTCATTCACCACTTGTTTGGCTTCCTTTTTTGTGAGCTAATTATTTCTAGGATATGACACTTATCTTTGACCCTATTCTTTTGTTGAACCTAGGCTTTTAAACCTTGTTGCTGATTGCCTTTATCCAACCTTCTGTGATCCCCACACCCCTTCGGGGGTATTTGGCGACCTTTTGTTTTTCCTTAAATAATCTAGGTAAGCTTAGTACCTAGTACCTAGTAGCCTTGTCCATTGAGGTTTTTCCAGCCATACCCCACTTTTTTTACATTCCTTTAAGGACCACAACCCGAAGCCTCCTGTATGCTTAGCTCCGAGCTTTGCATTCCCACCCATGCCTCCCTCACCTCCCATGCATCCTAGGTCGGAGTCCTCCACTGAGGTAGACAAACACAGATTTGGGGGGCTCAACCTAAAAAATGCATAAAAGATGATGCAGCCATAAGACCATACATACAAAAATGACATTTAACTCCTGCAAGGCTATTTAAAAATACCTGAGCATATTCAGAAAATATGGGGATTTAGTTACACCAGATGGCCATATAGTGCTAAGCCCATTACTACTTTAAAGTACCCCAATATCAGTGGGTCCTACGCTATCCATAGAATGGAAGATCCTGTTTCTCTGAACCACGAGAGCATACACTCCTCTAAATGGGAGAATTAAAAGGACTACTCCTAAAACACAGGTGGACACCAATAAGAGGCAATGATGGGGGGGTGGGGTGCTCCAGCCCAAAGGGATTTGGTCAGGATCCATACACTAGACAAACAAAGACTTGGGGGCACACCCTAAAAAATGCATAAAAGATGGTACAGCCATAAGACCATACAGACAGAAAAAAAGATTACAGCGCAGCTAGGCCCTTTTTGTGTCAAGCTTTAAATACATAGTCTCCTTTTTACCCGGTACAAAGAATATAAGGACAGATGCATGGTTGTGGCAGTTTTTCTCCTCTTCCAAAATGAAATCTGTTCCTACTTCTGCAATATCTCCAGATCGCATTTTGGACACTATTCACACTAGTCTGACTTCAACTTTGGGAGAGAGCATTCTGGCCTTTTTGGAAACATTCTCCTCCTGCAAAAACCTCATGACCGCTGATTTTTCCCTGAGAGTCTCTGCACTGCTTTGCTCCAGACCTACCGTTCTCCTAAAGCAGCCGCGCACCCAGGGAAAAATCAACTCATATGGTCTATGTCTAAACAATTCACTCGGGAGGTCTTTCGGTTACATATGTTACCTTAGGTTATTATCTCGGACAGGGGTAGCCAGTTTGTGTCCAGGTTTTGGCAAGCCTTTTGTGCACAGTTGGCAATTCAGATTTCTATCTCCGCGGCATATCACCTTCAGTCCAATGGGGCAGCAGAACGGCCAGCCAAGGCTTGCAGCAGATCCTACATTGCTATATTTCTGAACACCATCCAACTGGTTGGACCTGTTACCTTGGGCAGAGTTTGCTCAAAATAGTGCCAATAATGCCGCCTCCCGATTATCTCCTTTTTTGGTGAACTATGGATTCCAGCCATCCATGTTGCCTGACACATTCCTCCCAGAGGAAATTCCTGCGTTAGAGGAACATTTTCGAGAACTCTGAACTCTGTTCCACTTGGGTGCAGGTCCAAGAATCCTTGCAACGCTCCAGAGAGAGGTACAGACTCCATACTGGCACACAGCAATAGTCCACTCACTCTGGCTCATTGAACATTCTAGGGGATGTTTTTAAAGTTGATTTGATTGTAAACACTGCAGCATGACTGGGTTTGAGGTGGTATGATATACTCCAAACACTTAAGCACTGTAGATAGAGGACACTCTTCTCCTTAGCAAAAGTAGCATAGTCTATTTCTCACAGTTGGGAACCATGAGGTAAGTTTTAGCACAGGTGAAGGTAGACTGGAACAGACTATATTTTCACAGCTGAGGACCAAGAAATAGCATATAGCACAAGTAGTGATAGCGGTCTGTAGTCTCACAGTGAAGACCAGTGAAGAACATGAGGTGGTTTGCAGCACAGATACAAATGATGACAAGGGTTCATCCTCACTAGTGACTAGGGAAGGCCAGAGATAGGGACCCCTCAGGAAAGTAACTACTTGGCCCAGCTATCCCAAATTTATACAGTCACCAGGCTCTTGTAATCAAATCAATACTCACAAGGCCAGGGGAGCAGCTGTACCCAGTCAGCTTCTTTTAGATACCCTCCAGTTTCAGCTTGCTTCAGATACCCTCCAGTTAGGCTACATGGACTGGATCATTTAGGTGAAGTTTTGGGGTGTCAAAAACACTTTCAGATGTAGGCCCCCAGGTCTGCCACAGTTGAGACTGCGATAAACATCAGCTTAAGTCAGTAGGACGGTGTGTGTGTGTGTGTGTTTGGGGGAAGCAACCCCATCCAGATGGGTGGAATCCTTTAACAGGAAGACCCTGCTGTTCTAAAGCTCAGACTATTTATATGCCCCTTCAGCCACCTACTGGGCACATCTTTCCTGGGGATTGGCTGAAGCACAATAAATATTCAGGCTGCTTAATTGACTTTCCTGCCCACTATGTATTTGAAGCTTTTAGAATGCATGGGGAAACAATCAAACCTGCAGACTGTGAGATCCAGAACAGCCCAAAACAATCAAAAGCTGCTGTAATCATGACAGAGTTAAATATAATAGGGATTGGCAATCTGTGCATGGACATTTGGTTGGTCCAATCCAATCTATCAATAAAGAAAGAACCTAGTGCACAAGGCATAACCCCTCAGGATTTTAAATGACGGACCAAATGTGTAGTAAAAAAATGTAGATATTTATTATTCACAGTATGATGTAAGATTCAATAACATACAAGTATCAAAAGAGTATTCAAAAAACATTAAAAACACGATAGACGTGAAATTTAGCTGCCCTGTACAAACATTCTGGGCTAGTACAGATCAATGCCGGAAATAATTACAGAGGAGCCAAAAGGAACTAGATTTACCTAACATCCTAGCAACCTATCTCAGAGGGTGCTATGTATTGTATAACTTCAACTTAATCACTTTTGTGGTTTTGTGTTAGAAAATTACTTAGACCCCCCCAAACATTATATATTTTTTTTTTTAGCAGAGGCCTTAGAGAGTAAAATAGTGGCCGTTGCAATTTTTTATGTCACAGTCTTGGTGCAGCAATTTTTCAAATGCAATTTTGACAAAATACTCTACATGAATAATAAAAAAAAAAAAAATACACAATAAAATACCCAATTTTTTGTAAAATATGAAAGATGATGTTACACCAAGTAAATATATACCAAACATGCTAGGTTTAAAATTGCGCACACTTGTGGAATGGCGCCAAACTACGTTACTTAAAAATCTCCACAGTTGACACTTTAAACATTTCTACAAGTTACCAGTTTAGAGTTACAGAGGAGGTCTAGAACCAGAATTATTTCTCTTGCTCTGACATTCGTAGCGATACCTCACATGTGTGGACATGACCTACATATGTGTTCACCACTGCACACAAGCACGTGCTACCTTTAAAGTAAAAAATCAACAGAAAAATTTTGATCTTTTGCATTTAAAAAAAAAAGAAGCCTTGTTTATATGCTGGAGGAACCGGAAGTGATGTGATGAGGTCACACTGGTCTTCCAAGGCCAGAGAGATGAGCGGAGGCCATCTTACTTTCACTGATCTTTATTGCAATCCATCGCATGGGTTCCAGGCTTTACGGATCGATCAAGTAAGCCCGGGAACCACCTGCCTCTAAAAGTGATCCAGTGGTGAGTTCGCCACTCAGACCACTTTTATCTTGTGGAGAATCACCGGCTGAAAAACACAATACTGGGGTTATGGCATATTGCTGCAGCCATAGCCCGGTATTCCACTTGCTGATCAGTACATCATTTGTCTATGGCCCGGTCGGAAAGTGGTTAAAGCGGAACTAAATCCATCAATTTAACAGGGTTCACACTCATGCAAATTGGATGTGAGTTTCCAATTCGCATGACAGGAGAGCGTGACCCACTCTCAATGGAGCCATTTCATAGATCCCTGGGGCGGACACAGAGCAGACAGCAGAAGGGTCCTGTGTGTCTTAGGCTTCGTTTCAGGTCCGAAGTCAGGCAAAAATTTTAACCTAATTCAGACCTCAAGTGGTAAACAGGGACGCACCGGACCCTCTGCTGTTCCCCGCACTGCACATAGTGTGAACCCAACCTTATGTTGCGTACACACGATCGGACATTCTGACAACAAAATCCATGATTTTTTTCCGATAGATGTTGGCTCAAACTTGTCTTGCATACACACGGTCACACAAATCTTATCGGTAATTGCAAACGTCAAGAACGCGGTGACGTACAACATGTACGACGAGCCGAGAAAAATGAAGTTCAATAGCCAGTGCGGCTCGTCTTCTTGATTCCGAGCATGCGTGGAACTTTGTGCGTCGGAACTGTGTATACACGATCGAAATTTATGACAATGGATTTTGTTGTCTCAAATTTTGTGTGACGGAAATTCCGATGGAGCCTACACAAGCTCCCATCGAACATTTTCCGTAGGAAAATCCGACCGTGTGTACGGTGCATTAGAGTCCTATCTTATCAGCAAGATATTTCAGTCAGACAAAAGGAGCTGCAGTGCAAGCAGGGATTGTTATGTTGCCTCTTTAGCTAACAGATGGTGGTTTGGAAATCTTTTTATATATAAGAAGATTTGTAACAGAATAAAATATATAACCTTTAAAAACAAATCAACTAACATAACATTTAAACAAAACCATGTCTTATTCTGTGTATCTCAGTGCAGAATAACATCAAAGTGTCCCTGGAAAAGTGTCAGCTACTGGACTGTTCTATAGTATTTGGAAACCACTGATAGAAAATAATCCCAGGATGAACTGGAGTGTGGGCACTTGTTACTGTATAGTTTTGTATCCTGTCCTTTTTTTTATAGTTGGACTGCTATCAGACAGATGACAGATGAATCATTGTTATATCAGGTAAAATCCTGGGAATTTCTTAAAAGTCCATTTGGCTTTGAGTTTATAGATGGAGCCTCAGATGTGTTTAAATCTGTACATGAAAAGAGAACTTCAGATCCAACATTCTTGCTACCCAGGAGAGACTGACACAGAAAATGTGACACTTTCAAATTACACAGCATGTTCATCGACTGATTATTTTTCTCTGAAAAGAAAAAAAAATTAATGTTTGAAAACTGAATAATAACTAAATGATCAGTCTTTTTTTTAGATTGTATTTGTATGATAGATTCATGAGGATGAATATAAAGATACAGTGCTTGGAAATATGACTGGGACTAAAGCTGGCCATACACTTTACAGTCTGATTGTACAATCTCTGTAAAATCACCTTAAGCTTTGCAAAACTTTGTGTAGCACATCCCCAAGGAGCCTCAAGTAGACTGGGTTTCCCCCACCCTGCACAACTAGGCACACCAAATTTTCACAGGCACTCTTGAGTCAGAAAACAGTCTGTGACTTTGTTTTTTGTTATTTATTGAGGGCAATATTTTGGATAAGGATGGGAGATTATGGGATGCCCATTTGACTTCAACAACAACTTCAGGGACAACTCTTCCTATATAGAGTCTCTATGTGCGGTTCCTCTTCTTCCTCTTGCACTCACTTGCTTGCAGAACCCAGTAGGAACACTGTGAATACCTGCCAGTCACTCAGTCAGATGAAAGCAATGGCCCATTACAGGTAGGAACTTGAGGCCCCTTGGTTGTGTAGCAGAATTTCAATGTCCAGCTTGCATCACTACTGTGGTTACTGATCCCTGCACCACCACTTCAGGCACAGCCAACCCATCTGGCTGCCCTTTTCAGTAGCTCTCCAGGCTAACTTCTCCCTACAGTCCTCCAGACTGACACTCACCAGCCCACCCGGCTGACTCTCAGATCTTCCAGACATGCTCATCTGCTCCTGCTGTCCTCTCTCTTTGCTCTTGTGCTTCCAAGAAGGGCTTCCTCCATGTGTTATGGCAGGATCTTTCCAGCACCCAAGCCCCAGGTCACCCCCCCCCCCCCAAGACTGAGGGGCACCCTAAGGGCCACCAACAGCCTCCTCAGCACTCAGTCTCCATCTTCCACCCAACTGCCCCTCCCTGGCATGACTCATACCTATTTATGAGGTGGCCTGCCCCCTGCCAGCCCTTTACTGAAGATTGGCTGAGTCCCTCATAAATATTCCAAGTAGCTCCTCCTAGCCTCCACCCACTATGTCTTGAACATTCTCTAATGTCTCAGCAAATAGGGGGCGGCACCAGAGAGGCTGCTAAGACGAGTCATCCAGCCCTGAGCCACTAAACCCAGACCCAGATTCCCAGCTCAGGCTTGGCCCTGAGCCAAACCTAGCACTAACAGCTACACTAACAACCTAACACACTAGAGGGTGCTACATTTGTAATATGATGACAAACCTAAAAAATCCATTCAATTGGTAGCACATCAGACAGGCCCTTATATTACATAGTTGATGGTGGATGTTCTGTCCCACTTTTAAGTGGTTGTTAAACCACTCTAACCTGTATACACCGTCAGCACTGCCTCCTATTGTAGTATCCCCCTCTGTGTGTGATTTATAAAAATAAATGCTGCAAATACCAAATTTCACTGCCGAGATTGCGTTCACATAACCAGCCAGCTTTCTCCTTTCCTCCTCTGAGAGATGCAGTGGGCGGAGCTGCGATTCCCCTGCTGATAACAGTCTGGAGGGAGGAGGAGAGAGCTGGCTGGTCATGTGATTACAAACTAGGCTCTTAAATTAGGTATTTACAGCATTTATATTTATAAATCATTCACAGAGAGGGGCACTGCAATATGAGGTAGTGCTAATGGTGTATACAGGTTAGTGTTATGAAAGCAGCAAGAGGGGGGAGGGACGGCTCACCCACAGAGAGAGAGGGGAGGGGGGAGGAGAACACAGGAGAAGAGAGGAGAGCAGATAGCAGGCTGCTGATGATGGGGACACATACACTGACCACGGTGATACACCGTGGTCAGTTTATAGAGGGGTGGGGAGAAACTGTCAGGATCAGTCAGGTTTTATAGGTGTTACAGTTTTTTTGTTTTTTTTTTTAGGTTAATAAACGATTTAATGTATTTTATGTCTTGCATTAAGTTATCAGTTTTCTGTACAAAGCTGACATCTAGTGGGCTTTTGAGCCACTGCAACTTATTTACAATGTGATTTTGGTTTCTTCCTCTGTTTCCCCACCTGTTTAGTGCTAGTTAGTTTAGTCCTAGCTAGACCCGCCCCACTTCTTTAATGTTCTCTCAGTCAGTGCTGATATTTAGTTCAAAAGACTGAAAAACATCCTCTGTACTGCAAATAAAAATTGTGTTGGATTTAACTTCTGTGTCTTATTGAAGAGATAAGCTAGCAGTAGATGGTGCCAAGTTAGCAGATGACTATACTGCCGAACACCCCCTGGTTCGGTTCGTGGCAGAACATGCGAACAGACTAAAAAATTTGTGCGAACACGAGAACCCCGTTAAAGTCTATGGGACTCGAACGTGAAAAATCAAAAGTGCTAATTTTAAAGGCTAATATGCAAGTTATTGTCATAAAAAGTGTTTGGGGACCCGGGTCCTGCACCAGGGGACATGTATCAATGCAAAAAAAGTTTTAAAAATGGCCGTTTTTTCAGGAGCAGTGATTTTAATAATGCTTAAAGTGAAACAATAAAAGTGTAATATTCCTTTAAATATCGTGCCTGGGGGGTGTCTATAATATGCCTGTAAAGTGGCGCATTTTTCCCGTGTTTAGAACAGTCCCTGCACAAAATTACATTTCTAAAGGAAAAAAAGTCATTTAAAACTGCTTGCGGCTGTAATATAATGTTGCCCCCCCCCCAGCCCATTACCAGGCCCTTTGGGTCTGGTATGGATATAAAGGTGAACCCCGCACCCAAATTTAAAAAAAAAGGCGTGGGGCCCCCAGGCCCTATATACTCTGAACAGCAGCAGTATACAGGCGGTCCCCGGGTTACAAACAAGATAGGGACTGTAGGTTTGTTCTTAAGTTGAATCTGTTTTTAATTTCGAACAGGTACATTTTGTAAGTGTAGCTCCAGCCAAAAAATCTATTTTTAAGCTTTTTGGATAACATAGGGAAGGGTTATCATCACCCCTGTAACATTTGTTTTGCTGTCTGTGCCCCTGTTTCACCTCACTTTCTGTCCCAATGACAATTGGATTTGAAAATTTTGGGTTATTAGGGAAACAAGGATTGGTGATAAAACATCAGTGGGGAGACACCTTTTTCCCACATTAACTCTTACAGGAGAGAATTTCCCTTCCTAGGGGTAGATTTCCTCTCACTTTCTGTTGCCTCCCTCCGATTATAAGTAGGAGTCGTTTGTAAGTCGGATGTTTGAAAATAGGGAACCGCCTGTATATACTATACGGCATGCCCTATACACTCTGGGGAAAATTGGGACTTAGGTGTTGGTGGTACCAGAACACTGTAAGCCCTCACAGTTACTCTTGGTGGGTGCTGGAACGGGCCCTGCTGTGAAATATTATATCAAGAATTGTAATGACATGCCCCTGTTAAATGGGGGCAGAAAAATTGGGCCTTAGGCGGTGGTGGCACAACACTGTAAAGCCTCACAGATACTTTTGTTGAGAGCAGGAACAGGCCCTGCTGTGAAATATTAGATTAAAAATTGTAATTACGCGCCCCCCGTTAAACAGGGGCAGAAAAATTGGGCCTTAGGTGGTGGTGGTGGAGGCACAACACTGTAAAGCCTCACAGATACTTTTGTTGAGCACAGGAACAGGCCCTGCTGGGAAATATTAGATCAAAAATTGTAATTACGCGCCCCTGTTAAACAGGTGCAGAAAAATTGGGCCTTAGGCAGTGGTGGTGGTGCCACAACATTGCAACCCCTCACAGATACTCTTGTTGAGCGCAGGAATGAGCCCTGCTGTTAAATATTTGATCAAAAATTGTAATTACACGCCCCTGTTAAACAGGGGCAGAAAAATTGGGCCTTAGACCGTGGTGGTGGTGCCACAACACTGCAACCCCTCACAGATACTCTTGTTGAGCGCAAGAACCAGCCCTGCTGTTAAATATTTGATCAAAAATTGTAATTACGCGCCCCTGTTAAACAGGGGCAGAAAAATTGGGCCTTAGGTAGTGGTTGTGGAGAAAATATTCTTAGAAGCTATCATCATGTAAATTGAGGAGGAATAGGATAGTCACTCAGCATAATAGGATAGTCACTCAGCATATGCAGTCTTCAAGGGATCCCACATCCATAGAAAAATCATTCGGTTACATCAGCATCAGGTGCTTTATAGCTGGTGATCCAAGACTGATTCATTTTTATGAATGTGAGCCGATTAACAGAGTCTGCGGACAGACCCACTATGTGATTGGTTACAAAGCCTCCAGCAGCACTAAATGTGCGTTCAGAAAGAACGCTGGATGCAGGACAGGCCAGTAGCTCAATTGCATATTGAGCAAGCTCTGGCCAGTGGTTCATCCTCAAGACCCAGTAACCCAGTGGATGTTCTGGTGGAAAGGTCTCCAAGTCTGATCTTGCCCCTAGATATTCCTGCACCATGTAAATCAGACGCTGGCGATGGTTGCTGGAGCCGATCAGACCTGGGCACTGAGGACTGAAGAATTGCCTGGAGGCATCGGTCAGCCGGTCACCTTCTCCACCACTCTTTCTGTGACTGAACGAAGCCTCAGCAACACATTGTCCAGCATCAGGAAATTTTAACCTCCCGGGCTCTGGAAACGCATTGCACAAACCTTTCTGCAAGGCCTCCCGAAGATGTTTCATCCTCTGCTCCCTCTGCGAAGGCTGGATAAGTTCTGCAACCTTACCCTTGTAACGTGGATCAAGAAGGGTTGCCAGCCAGTAATGATCCCTCTTCTTGACACCACAAATCCTAGGGTCCTTTTGCAGGCTCTGCAGGATCAGGGAGGCCATGCAGCGTAGGTTTGCAGAGGCATTCGATCCTGAGTCCTCTGGGTCACTAAGGATTACATTATCCTCAACTACCTCCTCCCAGCCACTTACAACTCCATGGGTTTCTGGGGACTGCAAACGATCCCTTGAAGAGTGTGATCGGCGGGCCTGCAGGAATACTAGTATCTGGATAAAGGGGGCCTTGAGAGGTAAGAAAGTCCTCCTCTTCCTCCCGCTGTTCTGCCTCAAGTGCCCTGTCCATTATTCCACGAAGCGTGTGCTCCAACAGGAAGACAAGAGGGACAGTATAACTGATGCATGCACTGTCACTGCTCACCATCCTCATGGCCTCCTCAAATGGTGACAGGACAGTGCATGCATCCTTGATCAGTAGCCACTGGCGTGGCAAAAAAAAGCCAAGCTCAACTGACCCTGTCCTGGTGCCATACTCACACAGGTACTCATTGATGGCCCTCTGCTGCGTGTGCAGCTGCTGCAGCATTGCCAGTGTTGAGATCCACCTGGTGGGCATGTCACAAATGAGGCGGTTCTTGGGCAGGTTGCATTCTCTTTGAATGTCAGCACTGGCATTATATGACCGTCGAAAATGACCACAGACTTTCTTGGCCTGCCTCAGGAGATCCTGTAAGCCTGGGTACCTGCTCAAGAACCACTGCAAATTCAGGACATGAGCCAAACAGGGAACATGGGTCAAGTGTCCCTGTCGGAGGGCGGAGAGGAGGTTGGTGCCATTGTCGCATACAACTATTCCTGGCTGAATCCGGCGTGGCGTCAACCACCCCTGAGCCTGCCCCTGCAGAGCTGCCAGAATCTCTGCCCCAGTGTGGCTCCTGTCCCCTAAGCAGACCAACTCAAGCACTGCATGGCATCTTTTTGCCTGAGTGTATGCGTAGCCCCTTGAATGCCTACGGAGCACCGCTGGTTCAAAGGACAAATCTGCAGAGGAAGAGGCCATAGAGGAAGAAGAAGAGGAGGGGGTGGAGGAGACAGCTGTGGCAGAATCACCACTAGCATTTTGGAGGTGTAGTGCGGAACAAGCTCCAACAATACTGAACCCTGTCCTGCATCCTTAACAGCTGTGAGCAGAATTACCCAGTGCACCGTGAAAGAAAGGTAACGTCCCTGTCCATGCCTGCTGGACCATGAGTCAGCAGTAATATGCACCTTACTGCTGACCACCCTGTCCAATGAGGCCAAGACATTGCCTTCCACAAGCTGGTAGAGAGCCGAAATGGCCTTCTGTGAAAAGAAATGGCGTTTGGGAACCTGCCATGAGGTAAAGCACATTCCACAAATTCATGAAAGGGGGCAGAGTCTACCAGCTGAAAAGGCAGCAGTTACAGTGCTAGCAATTTGGCCAAGCTAGCATTCAGACGCTGAGCATGTGAATGGCTGGGACCGAATTTCTTTCGACGGTTTAGCAACTGGGGTAGGGAAACTTGCCTGCTAAAATCCGATATTGGTGTACCGCTAGCAGATTGGCCGCAAGTACTTGGGACACTTATTTCTATACCTTCATTCACTGTATGTATTGTGTACACCACCAGGAAAGTAGTAGCAACTGCACTAGGGGTGCACGGTACTGTGTACACCAACAGAAGTTTAATAACAATAACATACACGAGACCGACTGTATATATATATATATATATATATATATATATATATATATATATTAAATACACTGCAGCTAACTGAATCACCTGCCTGCCTGCCTGAAGTATATTAGAAACAGTACACCAGGAACGGACTGCAGTCGGATCTAGCTAAACTAAATACAGTGGATATATATATATATATATATATATATATATATATATATATATACATACAAGACTGACTGTATATATATATATATATATTAAATACACTGCAGCTAACTGAATAACCTGCCTGCCTGCTCAATTTAAATGACACTCTCTCTCCGTCCACGCCGGCAACGACACACTACACGAGGCCGACGTGCAGGCGGCCTTATACAGTGTGGGGCATGAACTTAGTTCCCCTGAGCCATGATTGGCCAAAGGCATCCTGCTTTTGGCCAATTATGGGTCTCTTAGCTGAGGGCGCTGTGATTGGCCAAAGCATGCAGGTCATGGTGTATGCTCTGGCCAATCATCATACAGCAATGCACTGAGCTCCCGCAGTGCATTATGGGCCATTATGTGCAGCTCAATTTGGCGTTAATGGCCCATAATGTTTGGTTTTCAAGTCAATTTTCAAGTCAAACTCATGTTCGACCCAAACAGAAAGCTCATCCCTACTGTCCAAACAGACTGGGCCTAAGGAGGTACAGTATGTCAATGCATATAGTGACATTTGAAACAGAATCTAAAGGAGATTTTAAAATTGCATTATATAGTGTACTGTCAGCCTAATACAGAGGGCTCGTCCCAATTCACATCTCTCTTGTACATGGCAGGGGGCCTTGAATCCCCCATGGAGTTTTGGACCTAGCTAAAAACTGAACTGATTGCTCACTGTCTGTCACCGGCTCTCTGCTCTGCCCCTCCAGTATTCACTTAAACGGGGAATTGGTGGGTTGTGTTTTCCCTAGTGCCATTTATAAACAGTACTAGATAAATAGCTATTGGGTGGCTGTTGTGCCTGATAATCGCTCTGTTCCAAGATGTCATTAGATGACTGTGTACACAGAAACCCTGCACTGACCCGACCCAAGGGGCTGGGTACCATGTGATGATCACTGCGATCCTGGTTGGAATTCCTCTTTAAATAATTTAATATGGTTTATGTTAGCCATTACATTTAATTACTGGTCTGAATAACATTGTGTATTTGTGCAGGGAATATAAGTGATTCTGGTATCAACTGTCACATAATAGCTGAACTATAAAATTGTTACCAAGTAATAAAATGATCAAAGATGGAAGTGAGAAATGGCTTGAACCTCATCATCAAGCATCATTCAAGTGACAGACTTTACAATGCCTGTCTGTAGTAAGCTAAAAAGGGGTTTAGTGAAATCACCACGAAATGCTATTTTTTCTAGACAGCCTACATTATATGTAGAGGGAAGTTCTGGATGTCTGCAGAGACAGAACTCATAAAAAGGTTGCTAAGGTCAAAGTGAATAACAATGAATAATTGAAGCTTTCTCTCAACAGCCCCTTCCAGTGAACCTGACACTGAACCTTTTCATTATAGACGGCTTGCTTGAGAGCCAAGAACCAGATCAATCATCAGTTGGGATAACTGGCAATAAGGATTTCCATTTGTGCACTCCTGGCCTGATACATTGATGCACTTACTGCAGGGAAAGCACATCCCATTATAGAGCCGAATTTTCTTCCATTGTTTTCTTGTCTTGTGTTCTGAGCAAAATGCTTAATTACTGCAATAGGAGGTTTTATAGGTGGGAAGACAACAAATGTATTTGTTTAGTGTTTTCTATAATTCTATTTTTTATGTTAAGGATTAAAAATGTATATATAAATTTTAAAATATTGCTTGAGTCAGGTAAACATAACATTTTGAATATATATGTTTTCCTAGCCAGAAGATGGAGTTTTAGGCTTAGTTTTAAAAAGTCTTCAAGTTTTTATTGTTTTTTGAGATACATATATAAGAAATGATGTGTAAATAATCTTATCAGCGTGTGTTAATGTTTAAGGGCCCATTGACGGCTTAGCGATCCTTTAGCAAAATACACACCAAGTTCTCAAGCGCTAAAAGCTGTCAGTCAAATGTGTAAATATAAAACCCAGATAAAAAGGGACAATAACCCAGTGCAGCTGCCTAAACCACTGGAAAATTGAGACTAGAGACAAAGAACAAAAAAGCGGCGCTCTATGGGTAAGGTCATGAGTTGCATAAATTACATCTGGACTGGTAAATAGATGAAAAATAGTTTATTGCACTAAGAAGATGAACAATCAGTGCACAGTTCTCTGTAGGACTGTGAAATGTTTAAAACAAATGCAGCAAACAGTCATGTAGCATAAAAGCATCAAAGTGAGTGAAAAGTTTAAAATGTTTTTTTTTAAAAAAAAGCAAAATAGTACCACACTGTAAATTGGGTAGGGGGAAGGTGATATACTCCAGGTGGCTTGCTGGTAAGATGTGGATAGTAAAATACCTGAACCACATGGGGAGCGGTGGCAGCCCGGTGGGGAGAAAATGTGAACCGCCCAAAGACAGCACATAGAAGACCAGGCTCCATGGGTGTGCAGGATGGAAGCCGCACTGGCGGGAGGACAATCTGCAGGCTGCTTTGTGAAGAGCTGGGGTTGGTCGCGGGGCATGGCCGTGCCAGTTTGCAGGCAGTGAGCAGCATGATCCACAACAGAACGATGGACCCGGGGAAGTCGAGCAAAGCTACAAGACCCGGGCACGCTGGATGACGTCAGAGCTGCGTCCGGATATGGAGGGAAGGCGAATACATATAGAGTGGTGAACCACAAGCTTTGGTTGCCGTGACTGACATGTTTCGCACACATGCGCTTTGTCAAAAGGCGACCAGCCCCGGCTCTTCACAAAGCAGCCTGCAGATTGTCCTCCCGCCAGTGCTAAAGCTTTTTAGCTTTTAGCGCTAAAACACCTGAAAAGCGCTCCAGTGTGAGAGGCGTCTAAGTGATTTTTAAGAGCATTACATAATGCTCAGATTACTACCTATTTTACTAGTAATAGCAGAGGAGTATTGGGATGACAGTAGATGTTAATTTACACCAAGATAAATAAAAAATACATTCCTGAGACACTCGCAAGAAGACCTACAGCATAGAAGGCATACCAGTGAACCTATCTTTAGCAACTGTGCTTACCTACAGTCTTCTGCAGAGTACACACATACAGTTGTGAACAATGCATAATCTGCTGTAAAAGAGATTGACGGTATCTTACTGCTGCACACATAACATTTGTACAACTGTGGTGATCGAACTGTTCTTTATGAGAGGGGACATCCATGATAAACCAGGAGGAGCCTGGTGGCTTTGAAAGGCTGACTGGTTGGCCTCACTAAACACTGTAACTGTAACAAAACAGTCTGGGATCCTCCAGTTGGGAACCAGGGACACCTATTAGCAAAAGTATGTAGGCATAGGGCACACCGTCTGTCACAACCCCTTAACTGAGAATTATACAAAAAGTGATTAGTTATACTCACAAGTGTTGTTTTTACCACTAGTATTCCTTTATATTGGCTTTTGAAATTGACAAATGCAGCCATTTAGAAATTGGATGAAAGGTTTAGCACTGGGAAACACTTTTTGAAAGATAAAAAAGTATATTTTATATACAACTATATAGATCAGACCAAAATGAGGGATAAATGAGGAGGAAAGAGGGACAGAGGGACTTTGTTTTAAATGAAGGACAGTCCCTCAATTGTTCCCACACTCTCATCTCCCAATTGGCTGGCCTTAAATGTCCAATACATTATGACAACGAAAGAGCTAATTTTCTCCAGTGTTTTAGATAACCCTCTCAGCAAAAAAAAAAAAAAAAACCTCTAACCATGCCAGGGAATTGTGGGATTCTATTCATGATGGCTCTGGCATTGCCAAAAAGCCTTTTAAATGCCATTAAAAATCACACCACATAAATTTGATTGTCAGGTGTTGGGTGGGTGTTATATATAATTAGACACTTTAGGAAGTCTATAAATTAGACAAAACCTATCAATAAGATAAGAGTATTAGGAGGAAGAACAGCCTGCTTATGTAATGATCAGATTTGTCTGCCCCCATGTACACATAAAGATTCAAAAATGTGTACTGTGATCAGTAGCCATAAAGACATGTCTGGAGCTGACAAGGAACAAAGTCAGCATAGTGCATACATGACAGGGTGGAAGGGGAACCAGGCAAAAGGGGTTAAATAATTCAGGGTGGTATGGCTAGTACGGACTCTTACCTGACTGGCCCATGAGACGGGGTGATGGGGAGCAGTTGTAAGATATAGTTGCTAGGTAGGAGGGGTCAGGGCAGTTGCAGAGCAGAAATCGGTGGATGAACATCTACGCGTTGTCGGCATCTGCATTTTCCTCAACCTGTGGAAAAAATGAGCGAACTTGATCAGTTATTAGCCCAGCTCAGAGCTGCTGCGCATGTACATGGCTCGGCATGGGGCAGAGTCAGGTGGCAGCCTCACTACAAGGGGTCTGGCAGAGTCCCCCTTAGCCAGGGCCTGCCCTACAGCGTGCTCGGGGGTCCAGGCCTCCAGAGTGCTTTTGTCCTGACAGGACCCCTCAGGCTCAGTGCCGCATCAGGAGCCCACAAATGGACCCTTTAGGCCCCCCTGCCAAGCACATGCTGGCCTCAGTGGGGGGTGGTCCTGGGAGTAATCCCCAGCTCAGGCGGAGCCCACGGGAGCTGGGCACTCACAGGTGTGGAGCCTCAGTCCCCTCCTCTGTCATCAGGATTCCGGGGCGTGCGGCTGGTGCTTCTGGCGATGCTCCGGCCAGCATGCCAGGCTGGCAGGGGAGAGTGTGCAATGTGGGTGCCAGCCTGTCTCCAGGTGTGGCCGGTGGCCCTCATTGCGGTCAGAAGGAGCGACGTGAGATGGCAGGCGCGTCTGCCCAGGGAGCATGCAGGTCTGCGGGAATCACTTCCGGGTCATGGCCGGGGCCCGGGAGATCGGAGGATGGCGGGTCGTACACGGATGACGTCAGTGGCGAGTGCAGCATGGAGGACATTGCAGCGCAGTCGCAACACTCAGGCCTATGCGCTGCGATGCACTCAAGTTGACACAAAGAGGTTTGAATGGCTATTAAAGGTAACCATCCTCACCTGTGATCTGTTTGCTTGTAATTAGTATATGTGTATAAAAGGATTCTGTGTCATTGGGAAAGCAAACGAAGTGTCAAAGGATCTGTGGGAAAAGGTAGTTGAACTGTATAAAACAGGAAAGGGATATAAAAAGATATCCAAGGAACTGAGAATGCCAATCAGCAGTGTTCAAACTCTAATCAAGAAGTGGAAAATGAGGGATTCTGTTGAAACCAAACCACGGTCAGGTAGACCAACTAAGATTTCAGCTACAACTGCCAGGAAAATTGTTCGGGACCCAAAAAAACCCCCACACAAATAACTTAAGGTGAAATACAGGATTCTCTGAAAACATGTGGTGTGGCTGTTTCAAGATGCACAATAAGGAGTCACTTGAAGAAAGATGGGCTGCATGGTCGAGTCGCCAGAAGAAAGCTATTACTACGCAAATGCCACAAAGTATCCCGCTTACAATACGCCAAACAGCACAGAGACAAGAGTCAAACCTTCTTGCACAAAGTCATTTGGAGTGATGAGACCAAAATTGAGCTTTTTGGCCACAACCATAAGCGCTTATTTGGAGAGGAGTCAACAAGGCCTATGATGAAAGGTACACCATTCCTACTGTGAAACATGGAGGTGGATCACTGATGTTTTAGGGATATGTGAGCTACAAAGGCACAGGAAATTTGGTCAAAATTGTTGACAAGATGAATGCAGTATGTTATCAAATAATACTGGAGGAACATTTGCATTCATCAGCCAAGAAGCTGCGCATGGGACGTACTTGGACATTCCAACAACACAATGATCCAAAACACAAGGCCAAGTCGACCTGTTATTGGCTACAGCAGAATAAAGTGAAGGTTCTGGAGTGGCCATCCCAGTCTCCTGACCTCAATATCATTGAGCCACTCTGGCAGTTCATGCAAGACAGGCCAAGAATTTACAGGAACTGGAGGCTTTTTGCCAAGAGGAATGGGCAGCTTTACAATCTGAGAAGATAAAGAGCCTCATACACAAATACCACAAAAGACTTCAAGCTGTCATTGATGTTAAAGGGGGCAATACACGGTATTAAGAACTTGGGTATGTAAACTTTTGATCAGGGTCATTTGGGTAGTTTCTGTTGCCATTATGATTTAAAAAGAGTAAACACAGTTAATTGATAATAAATGGCTTCAGCTGAACACTAACCATGAGTGAAAGAAAAGTTTTTGTGTTATCATTCATTTTCTCTGAAAATTGGCCAAGAAATCATAAATTCTGCCAAGGTATGTAAACGTATGTGCACAACTGTATGTGATACCATCAAAGATCTCAAAGCCGTGTTTCAGGATTAAGGCATTTATTATTTTCTGTTATTTAAATAAAGTTTATGTGACTAAAAGACTGTCTTTGGCCATTTTACCCCACTTAAGTGTTGTGTGTTTTTTTTCTATGAAGTGGGGGAAGGTGGAATTTGGGGAATACTTGGGGGAGGTACATGGTTAGTTCAGGGTGGTGAGCTCTGATCTACCCTAGGCAAATAAAACTTGACCGCCAGGCAGAAAGCAGAGGTCGGAATATGGAATGACAAATATGTTTGTACACATACAGTATAATAGAAAATATACATGGAAGCAAGTTTTTTTGAACTTTGAGGCACTTTGATACAACTTTTTTAAATTTAGCTGATCTGTTTGATTTGTATGTCTAAAAAACATTAAAAACAGGCGAAAGGATGTTTAGGGTCACACAGTCATAATAACGCATAAAATATTTCACAGCTGGAATTATAAGTCACTCAAATATAATATGAATATAATATGGAATGGTTACATACAATGTATATACACAACAGGGAAGATAGTATGTCATCTAGATACTTTGATCTTTATGTAATAAGGAGACAGCAAGATGATTTAAGCATTTAGGTGCAGACATTTCAGTGTAAAAGAACAGCTGGGGAAGAATGTAAGTACAACATAAAAAAAAGATTAACAGATTTTTTTAGATGCGGTATACCTAGCAACTTCCTTACGGGACTCTAAATATCATACCATATTTTTTTTTCTTGTCCATTGAGGAGCTGTCGGGTTATAATGCCATCTTTAGCAGAACTAGACACAAAAAAAAAATTTTGGCCAGCCCAGTTCACCCCTTCTGCTCCCCACATGCCTAGTGTAGTAGGAGTATGGAAGTCTTTTCTCTGCTCTGTGGAGAAAAGACCAGCTCTTTTTTGATGAATAGTTTTTATCATTTTTTTTCATCAATCAAGATTTCCTGCTACATTGCTGCGGAGCTGGTCTCTGCACACAGCAATTTGGAGTGGCCTTTAACAAGACTGACTTTCAAGTGCTGGACAGGACATGCAGGGCTAGCATGAAATATAACTTTTGGGTACCAAAGTGTTCTGTGTTAGCTGCAGGAAGCTCTCCAGGTTCAAATTTGTGGCATAGCCCCAGATACGGTCCTGTCTCTAAAGACTCACTTTGTGAGTAGGTTTTCGCAGGCCAAGCACCAGAAGCTACCTCAATACTAGACCCTTTGAGCACCATTACAAATTTTGCTTTCTGTGGAGTTACAACAGAAGAGTTTAATTCTGAAGGATTAGGTGCTAATGTCACCCGATCATTTGAGTGTTCTGCATGTTCTCTCTGTGCTCTCTTTATTGCCACTCAGCTTTGGGGAAGCAGCATTCTGCCGCTTTCCCAGAGTGCAAGCGACACACTGAATCCTTTTTGGTTCTTTCTACTGCCTGACTTCAGTGGCCTGGCTTTCTGAACTTTCTCCTGCTAACCAGCAGATGGGTTTGTGAGTTTGTGAGAATTTTTTTTTTTATATTTTTTGGGGGGGGATATGTATTATAGCAAAAAGTAAAACATATTGCTTTTTTTTCAAAATTGTCTTTTTTTGTTTATAGCGCAAAAAGTAAAAACTGCAGAGGCTATCAAATACCACCAAAATAAAGCTCTATTTGTGGGAAAAAAAGGACATTGATTTTGTTTGGGTACAATGGCTCAATTATCAGCTAAAGCGACGCAGTGCCATATCGCAAAAAATGGTCTGGTCATTAAGAGGGCAAATCCTTCCGGGGCTGAAGTGGTTAAGAGGTGAGTTCAAACCCCTGACACTCAGTCATATGCAGCATAACAACATAGGGAGGGTCATGGGGATATGCAATACAACATATAAAACATTTCACAAGAGAGACACCAGAATAAATGCACTGTAGCACCATAAATGAATCTGCAATAAGAGCAAAAAAAACAGCAGCAAAAAAAAACCTAGAAGTCCAGCCGGTCCCAATAACTAAAACGTGAGGGGGGCCAAAAAAGAAAAAAAAGCCAAAGTCCCTCCCCCCCCTACCCTGCTCAACCATCCCCAACCTTGTGAGCTTTGGTTCCCTGAACAAGAAAACAAAAACCTGTGGCCTCGCCACCTACTGGAGTCGGGGAGGTAGTGGGTCCAGAAAGGCTCTCTATAAGGCGAAGGTTCCATCCGGCAGGATATAACAGCAACCTGTAAAAGAAGGCACAAACAGTGGTAGTCATATAAGGCAAGACAGGGGTTGCCCGCCGATTAGGACAGGTGTTATAGCCTAAAATGGCATCTGACAGTTCCGTCCCACGGGTAACATATAGCAGCAGAAAAGGGGAAAGAAGGGGTGGGTGCAGTCCTTGGGTCATCTGTAGCAATGGAGTGTAGGAGGCATAAAGAAGGATAGGGTGACCCACAGGTGCTCAAGCTTGCTTCAGGAGAGATGAGTAGTGAGGCAGAGAGGAAGAAAAACTACTGAGTACAGCATCAGTTGCGGTGTTGTCTAGGTTGTTTCCCAACACGAGTGTCTATCCAGACCATAGCATCCTTTGGACAAGTGCAGAAGTGAGCTTTACCGTCAAGGATGATCCGCAGCTTAGCAGGGAAGAGCATTGCATATGGCAGGCCCTCAGCGCAGAGTCTTTCACTGCAGCAAAGGATAAGCGCTGACGTTGGAATTCAGTCAAGAAATCTTGAGTGGGCCATTTTCTCTAGCAAGGCACAGGATAGTGACTTTGTCTTGAAAATTGAGGATTTTTGCAATCAGGGATCTTGGGGGGGGGCCCTGAGGGAGGAGGACGAGGGGAGGGTGCGATGTGCACGCTCAATTACGAAGGCATGAAGGCATGGGACAACATCTCCATCCCAATACCATCTCGCAGCCAGGAGTGAAGGAACCTTTCAGGGCGGGCCCCCTCTGAACGCTCGAGGGACCCCACAAAGCGTAAATTATTCCTGCGAGAGCGGTTCTCTAAGTCCTCCATTTTGGCTCTGAGGGACACCAGCTCATCAGCAGCCGTAAGTACAGTAGCAGCTAAGGGGTGTACTGAGTCCTCCAGGGAGCTGATACATTCTTCCGCCCCCACCCATTTGCTCCCACAAGTCTTGCACATCTTGCTTCAATAGGGATACATCAATATGGATGCTTTCTATCTGAACTGTAAGGGAGGCCTTGCAGTATTTTATAGCTAGCATGATTTCAGCCAGAGAAGGCTCCCCTGAGGGAGGGCCTGGAAAATTACAGTCTTCAGAGCATGTAGAGGAGTCTAATGAAGTTAAGAGGTCAGCCTGAGTGTGGAACACAGCAGGCAGAAAGTCATCCACCCCTGATGTGGAGAGCTGTGCTGAAATGGGAGAGGGCTGCAGAGTGGCTTCAGGCTTGGCTGAGGGATCGGCGCCATCTTGCCTGTGGCACTTTGCCGTTTTTCCGCCGCTGACTGGGTCACGGGTGGCTCATATTTATTCACCATTTTGCCTGCCTCGGGATCCCGCCGTCTTTAGGAAGGATTCAGTGCCTTCAGATTGGACACAGGATGCCTGCAGGATGTCTGTGTAGAGCCGGAGCTACAGATCTAAGCAGCCACACTCATGGACCCCAAGCCACGCCCTACCCGACCCTTAAGTTCTTAAGGCATAAGCTTTAGCAAGAGCAGTTACAGTCTTCTGCTAACACTTCCAAACTTAAGAAAATGGTGTCAGCCATTATTGACACAGTGTGCAAAACATTACAACTTGAGGATCAGCCTGTAGATTCTACCAGTGCTGTTCCTACTCTAGGTTACTTTAAGGCTTTTATGTGCTCCAAGACTTTTCCTGTGCACCCACTGTTTACAGTCTTACTTTATGAAGATTGGAAAAACCCTGACAACATTTTGTCCTCCCACCAAGCTCCTGTTATCCTTGTATCCCCTTGCAGTGGACTTTGTCGAAAAAAAAATGGCTTTTCCCCTCTCTGTGGCTCTAGACGTTTCCTGACTAAACAAACCAATAGCTATTTTTCAGTGCTTTGATGGTTTGAGTGGCAATTACTTGTTTATGCAAAATCGCATCCAAAAGAATTTCTTATAATTTGTTGGAGACAGATAGAGCTTGTTTAAGGGGTATTTAAATACCCTTGACCAAACAAAGGTAAAAAGGCACTTTATTTCTGTTATAAAACATATCAAATAAAATTAAAATGCAGCATAGTATAAAACCCCCCAAAACGTGGAAATGCTGATAAGTAGACACCCTAAGGTGATCTCATTTTTGCCACAAATTTTGGAAATGAAGATATGTGATAAAACACGGAGCTTGGTAATGGTGCACTATATACATTATTTGTACAGGTAATACACAAAGGGAGGAGGAAGTGAAGGAGTTGGTATACAGGTCACATACAGTGAGAAGATGACGACGAGGGGCTAATGTACAGATGTGCATGATAAGGGATGTGAAGGGGTTAATATACATGTCACATAGAGACAGGATGTAAGTTAGATGTATGGGAGTGGGGTTTGTGGGCGAAAGGGTTAAAAAGGATCTCACAATCAAGGAATACCTTCAAGGAATATCTGCTGCTACCTGTAATCTGTAACTATGGTAATTAATTAATGATTCATTGAGCCCGGGTTCACACCTATGCGAATTAGATGCGGCTTACACCGCATCTAATTCGCAGGACATTTTAAAATACATTCATATGAATGTATCTGGTTCACATATGTGCGTTGCATTCGCACTGCGCATTGCACAAAAAAACGTGTGCGTTTTTTGGGCATTGCGGTGCGAACTACAAGCCTATTATCTCCTATGGGAACGCATCTGATTCGCAGATGCATTGCGTTCTGAACAAGGAATTTCTACTTCTCTTCACTACATCTCCCCCTCTCCCCCCCCCCCCTCCCTCCCCCTCTCCCTGCTCTCTGATACTGAGCAAAAACGCAATGAATCCTTTGAACAGGAGATTTTTATCTCCCCAGTGAAATCTGAGCTTCAATTCGCACCGCACATGTGTGAAACAGGGCTCATTCATTTCTACTTGCTCCCTTTTCTCCATTGTAAGAGAAAGGAGCGTGTTGCCTGATGTAACTACACTGTTTACATTTGTGATCACTATGATATGTCATCACAGAGATTACGAGGTACAGAGCTGCTTGGATTGTCCCTGTACACTGTCTGTAATGTAAGTAATCAAATGACTGCTCGCATCACAGCAATTAATGGGTACACTGACCACCCTGCCATTTTAAGACAGACAACAGTAGTAAAGTGGTTAAGGACCCATAGACAAGCAATTGGAAGCCCTTTCTAGAACTCTGTTCTCACTGGCAAACCCTGCAATGTAAACTGGTCTTACAGTAAGCATTAGAAGGGATTTTATTGATGGTGGGTTGGACTAGCATCCAAAAATATTGAATCCTACCCATTTGAATCCACCCGATTCGGTAATATATTGAATATATAGCAATCTTCTGGAAAAACTGCAAAATCTTTCGAATCCACCTGAATAAATATATGAAGCAAATGCCAAAGATATTAAATTAATTCCAAAATGAGCCATGTCACCATAACGAATATGTCAAAACAAAATTCTTCAATGAATGGATGCATCCCAATTGAAACAAAACCAAAATTTCCGGCCTGCACATGTCTAGTGGAAAGTCCCTCACCTCTCCAGCCCTGTTGTTGAATTTGAGGAGTAACTTCCTGCTAAAATGTTGAGCTGTATAATCTGCATGCAAGAAGCTATTGCTTTGCATACTCTTTGAGGGACATCTCTTCAGAGATGCCCTGGATATTCTCATTAAAGAAGTTACCCAGGGTAAGAGGAACCATCTTCCTCAGCAGAAGAAGCCCAGGGCTTGGTCTGAGAAGACTCAATCATCAACCGAGGCCAAGATAGCTCATTTCATTACTCCCAAGCCTCTACTTCCAAAACCGAACCCAAGTCTGGTTTCCAGTCCCTCAATAAACCTTGGACTTTTAAGTCCCCCATGCCTTCAGATAAATCCTCCTTAGCATGATGAGGTGGTCACACATTCCAAAGTTAGGGAATGTCTTTTAGCCTTTGCAGAAACTTGGATAACCTGAATATCATTTTCTTGGATGTGGGTAGTGGTTTACGGTGTCTACAATATAGAATTTTGCTCTTGGCCCCCTCCCTAGTTTATGGCTTACAACCTGCCTGTGTCACCATGTTGGCAGATGTCAGTACAGCCCTCCATAAACAACGTGTCACAAACACAACACAAACTTAATTTAGAATAATTTATTGGTCACATGCATACAAAGACATCAATGTTTTGGAACCTATAGTAGCCCGTTCATCAGGCAGATAGTGACAATAGAAGTCTGTGATGAAGACACTGCTATATGCTCCAAAACATCACTCTCTTTGTATTTATGACAGAAAAAAAGGTTCTGAATAGAGCCTGTGATTTTTTGGTGATGCATGGCTTCTGAAGATTCTGGACTGCGGCACTATGAACCTTTAGTTCATTGCAGCACTCACTTAACCATGGCCATTATACCTGGCAGGTCTTTTCGAACAGGGTGTCACTGCCCCAGTCCCTGCTGTTCCAGGGATTTTACTCCAACCTTTTCACAGTTCCCAAACCAAAAGGAGGCATCCACACCAACTTGAAACTCAAACCCTTAAATGTCTATATTCAGGCCTGGAAATTTTGTATAGAATTCACCAGGTTTGTTATCAGAGAAACTTTCTGGCCTCTGTTGACATCAGAAACACGTACTTACAGTATCTAACAAAAGCGAGTACACCCCTCACATTTTTGTAAATACTTTATTATATCTTTTCATGTGAAAACACTGAAGACATTAAACTTTGCTACAATGTAAAGTAGTGAGTGTACAGTTTGTATAACAGTGTAAATTTTCTGTCCCCTCAAAATAACTCAACACACAGCCATCAATGTCTAAATCGCTGGCAACAAAAGTGAGCACACCCCTAAGTGAAAATGTCCAAATTGGGACCAATTAGCCATTTTCCCTTCTCGGTGTCATGTGACTCATTAGTGTTACAAGGTCTCAGGTGTGAATGGGGAGCAGGTGTGTTAAATTTGGTGTTATCGCTCTCGCTCTCTCATACTGGTCACTGGAAGTTCAACATGGCACCTCATGGCAAATAACTCTCTGAGGATCTGAAAAAAGAATTGTTGCACCTGTCTTCTGCACCTCAAGTTTTCACCAAGGTGCTGGCCCCTATGCTAACCTTGCTGCCTTGATGGTAGCCTAATTCAAGGCAGTCCTGTTTGCTCAGTTACACTCAAGACCTGTACAACACAACATTCTATAAAAACGTGACAAGTCAGTCCAGTTCTTGGAGACACTAATTCATCTGGCACTTAGGGCCAGGTTGTCCCTGGCCTAATGGCTCAGGAATCCTGCTCTGGAATCTAGGAAATCCTTACTTCTGCTCCTCTGGAGTATCCTTATGATGGATGTCAGGCTGTTGGGCTAGGATGGAGACCTAGATACCCTGTTGATGCAGTGGACTTGAAAGTTGTAGCAATTTTATCTTCTGATCACCATTCTGAAACATTGGACAATGTGGCTGTCTTTGCAATGCTGGCCCCTCAACTTATGGGTCATTCGATCTGGATTTAGTCAGACATTGCCATGACAGTGGCTTACATCAACCATCAGGGAGGAACCATAATTGTCACTGGGGCAAGAGAGATAGAAATGACCCATGCTGGGCAGAACTTTACAATCCAGCCTTATTCATTGCTTATATCTCAGGTGAGGCTGATTGATTGGCAGACTACTTTAATCAGCAGTGCTTGGAGTGGGAGGAGTGGTCCCTATTCCCCACAGGTGTTCTTGGACCTGTGTTGCAAGTGAGGAATGCCCAGTGTGGAACCTCATGATTTCAAGGTTCATCAACAAACTGGATAGATTTGTTTCAGGTACAGGGATCATCTAACAGAAGCAGTGGATGCTCTGGCTCAGTGGTACTAGTACACCTCAATCTGCACCTTTTCTTACCTAAAACACCTGCCCCATCTGCTTTTTAGGATTAAGTTGGGGGTATTACAGTGATCCTCATAGTTGTGGACTGGCCCAAGCATATGTGATACTTCAACCCGACCAGATGACCAGATACCTGGCAGATGATTCATGGGCTTTCCCAGATCATCCAGATCTTTTGTCTCAGGGACCGATTTACCATCCTGCTTCACAGTTGCTGGCTTTAACAGCATGCCTGCTGAAGCCCAGGTTCTGACAGAGGATCGCTGTATCTAGGCTGGTAACCTTATCTTGTAAAGATCCCTTTCTGATTTTACACAAGGACAAGGTGGTGTTGAGACCCAGGACTTTCTTTTTTCCTACAGTAGTTTTGGCCTTTCACCTCAATCAGGCCATTATCCTTTCATTTCTGTGTCCAGTTCCAGCTCATCAAAAGGAGATTTCCCTTTATTGCTTGGATTGCTTGCATTGCTCATATATTGTGTGCATCTACCTCATAGCCACTGCTTCAATTAGAAATACTTTCTCTTTGTCATTCCTGAGGGTCCCCTTAAAGGAGAACCTACTTTTCGTTCCATCATTTCTCGGTAGCTCAGACCAACCATCTTTAAGACTTATGGATTGGAGGATTGGATTTCACTTTTTTCTGTAAAGGCACATTCTACTAGATCTGTGAGTGCTTGTTAAGCTTTTCATCATCAAGCACATTTTTTCAAGATTTGCAAGGCTGCCTGACACTTAGTCTTCTGTTTATACATTGTCTAAGTTTTACCAGTTGGATGTTCAGGCCTCTTCTGATGCCAGCTGCAGTTGTAAGGTCCTTCGGGTGGCTCTTCAGGCAGTCACCACTTCTGTTATTTTTTTGTGGGCCTCAAGGAGAGAAAGAAAATAGGATTTTTGTACTTACCCTAAAATGTATTTCTTGGAGTTCTTTGAGGTACACCTCCTTTGCATGTAAAATTATGCTTTGTTACTGCTTTGCCACCACAAAATTGAGATATGCTTTAAGTAGCAAAGGTTATCCCGTGATTGTCACAATTTTTTTTTTATTGTTGATCCAATTCTCCTGAAGGCAGCAGTATAACCCCAACAATTTCTGAACTCCTATGTCCATCAATGTACTTCAAAAAAATGAATGAATGAATTTTATGGCAAGCACACAAATTCCATTATTTTACATATACATAGATTTGTTACATAGTTAGTCAGGTTGAAAAAAGACACAAGTCCATCTAGTTCAACCAATAAAAGAGAAAAAAAGCATGCAATCCCATATATTTGTTATCTTAGTACATGTTTGAAATTCTGATAAAGGAACAATGTTAATATTGTGCATTACATTATTATATATATTTTCTTTGTAACTTTTCCCTGCTTTCTCCCCATTAATAATTGTTTTTGAAACTTACCTGGCAGTTCCTGAATTCCTATGTCCCTCAATGAACTCCAAAAAATGGACTTTATGGTAAGTACACAAATTCCATTCTTTTACAAATAAATAGAGTTGTTATCTTAGTACATGTGTGACATTCTGCTAAAGGAACAATGTTAATATCATGTATTATATTATTATATACTTGCTCTTTGTATCTTTTTCTTGCTTTCTTCCAAGCAATGATTGTTTTCAGAACTAAGACAAGCAGCTGTGAGAAGCGTTCATCTTATCTTCGGAGACTGATGCATAATACTAGGGCTGAAGGCAATTGTGTCTCTTGAAAATGACATTGGCATTAACATATGATGTATGAATTGTGATCTTTTTATTTCACACGGATCCCCAGCCAGACGTTGCAGTGATGATTGCAAACTTAATTTTGTTCTTTTGATATATATCCAGTCTATTTTGTCACAAACTGGAATGGTGTAAAAGATAACTTGGCAATTTAACACGAACTGCACATAAAAAGATAACTTACCCCTACCAGTCTTCTGTATGAAAACAATTTATAAACTGCAATTTACCAAGCCAAATTACATTCTATAGTGGGAGGCAACTGTTAAAAAAAACTATTTCGTTTTTTTTTAAAGAAATAATACAAGTAAAATTCATGTAAACCCAAGCTGTAAAGGAACTCATATGTGGTGCCAAATTAACACATAACTATTTTAATTTAGTCATGTGATAAAATAACAACATATGCAGAGTAACGACTAACTATGCAGTGGGTGTAATGAAAATTTTAGATAGATTCCTTATCGTCCTTTGCTGATAAGAGAGATAGGCTGGTTCTATAATTCACAGAGAGAGGTCTTGTAAAGTAAACTGAGCAGTAGGACAATGCATGATATCAAATATAATGCCTTTAAATTCATTTTCATTGCACAGAAAAGGGAGGAGGCGGTGTTCTGTTACTAAGTGCTGATTACCGAGTGTAGTAGGTCAATCTCTGGTGTTTATTAGAAAGGACATAGATGATGCGATTTTCTTTCCTGCAACCACAGAAAGCAGAATCTAGAATCCCTCCTGCAGAGTTATTGTGTTCTCCCAAAAATCTGACATACTGGTTGCATCCATGTCAATCAATGGATCGACTTAGGTAAAATCAGCCTGTTTATAGGTAGTTTGAATCTTGGCCAGTTCAGCAGGGACCGGCTGAGATTCAAAACATCTATGGCTGGCTTTAGACTACACAATTTTTGAAGATACCATCCACAGCTACTGCAACAGGAAAGTAAAAGTAAGACTATTACAATGAAGGTGGTTGGTACAGTGGCTATTTGACTGCATATCTATTTCTGTGACCTCAGACATTTAAATGGTTGTAAACTCTTACATAAACTCTGTGAAGAGACTAGCCTCTCAGTGGCGGCTGGTGCTCAAAAATGTTGGGGGTGCGCAAACTGAAAAATTCTGAAAAAAAAAACATATCAATTGCATCCTCACTGTACCATCAATTGCAGCCACTGTGCCATCAAACGCAGCCACTGTGCCATCAAACACAGCCACTGTGCCCATCAATTGCTGTCACTGTGCCATCAAACGCAAACACTGTGCCCATGAAATGCAGCCACTGTGCCAGAAGCTGCTCAGCACTTTGGATTGCGCCGCAAAGCAGGTCAAAAGCCTGCAAATGAAGCGCCTCATCTGCAATCTCGTGATTGCATTGACGTGGCGCTTCCCATAGTGCACTGTGTCCGGCACAAGAAAAAAAGTGCACTTAAAGAACATTTTTTTAAATTTTTTTTTTAAAGGGGCTTTTTTAAAAAAAATCTTTTTTTTGTGACTGCTGGGTGGGTGGGTGGGGGGGGGGGCTATGGATGGGCTGCCTCTGGCCTCAGGTGATACACAGAGATTTAAAAAAATCCTCCTACACAAGTTTTACCTGTTTATCTGCACCCCTCTCTTCTCTAGAGAATTTACCCAGCATATTTATATAGCGCCAACAGGAAAATATGCACAGCTGAGGCTGTCAATTACACTCTGTGTACTGGAGGGGGGACAGGGCTGTCTCCTCCAGTATTGCTTGGTGGCAGAATAGATTGTCAGAAGTGACTAATGCAAAAAACAGATGAACGACAGAGCAGAGAGGAATCACACTAAGTGCTTTGAACTGAGGCAACTACACATTAAAGAAGGATATTTTAAAATTTTTCATTGCGGGGGTTTACAATTTAGCCCAGAGCTTAGTGAATGCTGTGACTTCCATCATCCAATCATGTGCAAACAAAATGCTGTTTTTTTTCCTTGCATGCTTGTTTAAATTCCCCTTGCATGTGATTAGGCATTCTTTGCAAGGTGAAATTTTACCACATTCAGTAAGCTCTGAAGAAAATTCCCTTGCAAAGTACAACTTTACTTGCATAGTAAACAGCCTATCTGCCTTTAGTAAATCAACCCCATTGCATTATACAGTATAATACGTATACGGTATATTTAGTGTGATTGATATTTTTACTATCAAAGTAGAAACATGAATTTGAAACCTAATCTATTAATTTTTCCAGCTGAAAGTGGGGCTATTTAAGATAGGAATTTTGTTTTCAGCTATCTCTAGGGTGATAAAAAAAACAGCTTTCCATGTGTAAAGAACACAATATGATGAGGGTCTTGGAGGAGTTTAACCATCTCAGAAGACATAGCAGGATAGGTGAATAATGCTCTTCAGTGCTTATGGAGTTAAAGAATGACATCCCCTAATGGCAGATTTAGTATTAAATGTCATACATATCATATTCCCTACTATTTTTATAGAATATGTGTACCTAATTCATACAATCATAAAATATTATGTTAACAAGGTACAACATATTAATTACTATTTATTTTTTTATTAGCTACTTTGTGGCCTTTCTCACTCCCTTTTCTTTACCCTCTAGGATGCCCTTATTCAGTACCAACTGTAGAACAAATAGCCCTCTGGGGGGATAGATTTGATATTTAGATATTATTTGATATATAACCAGGGATTATTCACTTCCATTTGTTCTTACTGTATTTCCTAAAAATCTGATAAGGAATAGTGACATCTAGTGGACGTTAAATATATTTGCAGATATGTATGTCATTATTTTTATTAGCAGTTAATTGTGTACAGATATTTTAGAGGGTTACAATTAAGTAGCCTTGGGCAATAATTCCTTACTTGCAAATGCAGTATGCTGTGTATACTTGCACATTATGGCAGGAGCTCTGGGGACCCGCAACGGCACAGTTCCACTTTAATAAATAAATATAAGGCATATTTCTAAATATATGGAAAAATGTCAAGAGAGAGACATAAAGGCTGTCATTGTTGTCCTTCTGAAAATGCTAGTTGCCTGCTTGTTATACTGATCCTCTTGCTGAAATTCTTTGAGTCAATGACCCAGGACATGTTTGCCTATAAGGACTTCAGGGTTTCCTCTTATAATCCTGATTTTATATGTGTCCTTAGTCAGTGATTTAGAAAGTATTAAAGCAAAGTAATTAGCATTTTTCTAAATAGGTCAGCAATGTTAGTATATGTAGTTACCTGATGACAGGTTTCCTTTGAATTACTTCCCAATACTGCTCCTCACATTCATTTACCTAAAGTGGTTGTAAACCTCAGATATGAAATATGAAGAAAGCATATCCCTCTATAGTGTGTACTTGTCTCAATCCAGAGCTATAAGTGTCATTTATGTCTGCTGCTTCGATCCTCTGCTATCTGCATGAGTCACTTCTGACAAGTTTTCCTGACACCAAGAAATGGTGACAGGGGATGGATCTCCAGCTGATTGACAGCCTCAGCTCTGTTCTGGTGTGCTGCGTGAAGGGGTTGTGTCCCTTCCCTCCAATCAACTCTCCTCGCTAAGTGTAAATTCAGCTCCCGCCCCCTGCTTTCTCAAGGTTCAGACAAGCTTTATATATTCCGGACTTTGAATGGCTGTAGAGAAGAGAAGGCGCAGATAAACAAGTACAACCTTTGTAGGATAATTTGTGTCATCTCTGTGTATCACCTGAGGCCAGTCACTTAAAAAAAAACCTGAAATACGCAGCTGAAATACATACAGAGCCCTTTCACATTGGTGCACCTAAAAATGTAGTATGTTTTTTTTTTTTTTTAAACACGCTTTTGGTGCACTTTCTGGTTTCATGACTCCCAATGTGCACCTGTGAAACACGTACACGTCACTTAAAAAACACACCAAAAACACACATGTGATGCACTTTTTGATGTGCTTTTGATGCATTCCTCTTGACTTACAATAGAAGGTGCGTTTTTGGTGCGCTATTGAAAAGCACAAACAAAGCGCAGCAATATGAACGGTTACATAGCATTTAAAGGGGAAACATTTTCACCCTGGAAAGGTGTATTTTAGTGCCGCAAAAGCCCACCAGTGTGGGGTCATACTGAACTTTCATACATTCTAAAGTATTCATAACTCAATCCAGTTCTGTCATTCATACTCCCCTGCCAGACTAGATAGCCATATATGTGACCCCCTACTGCAAATGCAGCTTGGTCAGACACGCACTCAAAGCCTGTTTGTTGGACTAGGAAACAGCAGCATCACAGTGGTGAGGTCATCTCTTAGCTCACTCTGCTGTCTCCTCCTGTCAGCATGTTCACTGTTAGCACTGTTGCCCCTCCTTCTCCTAGTCTGAATCCTAAACAGGAGGCTATAAAGACAAGAGCATACACTAGGTGCATTTAAAAAGACACTTAAAGTGTAACTAAACCCAAAACCAAAAAAAATTATATATTGTAGCTTACAAATCATTGGATGTGGTGGCTGCATTCGTTTTTTACCAAGCTTTTATTACTTTATTTTCATCTGGTGGGTAGTCAGTAACACACCTCCTGTCTTAGGGTGGCTACATTTACTCCTCCACTGTATCTATTACTAGTTTCCTTTAAATAATTCATAACTAAATTAGCTGGTCTTTTTATAACTTTCTGGAGTCCAGCTTTGATATATTGCTTAGCAAGGCTTTTCACAAGTACATGCTGGTTGTGCATCAGTTTTATAGGACCCTGTGGATAACAGTTATCTAAATACTATTTCTAGAAAATAGATGAATGAATTCCTCTTGCTTTGTTAGCTTTATAGTGGGGAAATGTACTAAACGATCTCCACAAAATCAGATAACCTGTGCTTGCTGCAAACACCCAATCAGGTTATTAGGGGTTTTTTAAAGGTGATTAATTCTTCTTAAAGGGATTGTAAAGAATCTAATTTTTTTTCTAAATAACAAACATACCTGCACTGTGCAATGGTTTGACACAGAGTAGCTCAGATCCTCCACTTCTGGGGTCTCCCGCTGGCGTTCCTGGCTCCCGTCCCCACCCGCTGAGTGCCCACCATAGCAAGCTGCTTGCTACAGGGGCATTCGTGTGGGCTCGCTTCTTAACCGGCTCATAGCCACACAAAGCGTGGCCTGGTCCTGCCCCCCTCCCACTCCCTACTCACTTGCTGTGATTGACAGCAGCGGGAGTCAGTGGTTCCCGCTGCTGTCTCTGAGCCAATAAGGAGGGAGAGATCCTCTCATGCACAATGCTGGATCAGGCTCAGGTAAGTATAGGGGGGTAGGGGAGGAGCTGCACAGAGAAGGTTTTTTTACCTTAAAGGGGTTGTAAAGGTTCCTTTTAAAAAAAAAAAAAAATTAACAAACACGCCGTACTTACCTCCACTGTGCAGCTCGTTTTGCACAGAGTGGCCCTGATCCTCGTCTTCTGGGGTCCCTCAGTGGCTGTCTCGGCTCCTCCCCGCATCAGCTAACCCCTGTTTTGGGAAGTGCTCTCCCAAGGGGGTTAGCTTGTGGGTGCGCTCCCGTAATACAGTGATACAGTTGGCGGCTTAAGCCGCCGACTGCATCACTCGGCTCCGCCCCCCGGCGCGCCACGTCATTGATTTGATTGACAGCAGCGGGAGCCAATGGATGCACTGCTATCAATCATCCAATGAATGAGCAGAGAAGAACTGAGAAGCCCGGTCGAGAAAGCCAGCGCGTTCCCAACGCGGGACTTTTGAGGGCTCAGGTAAGTAAACGGGGAGGCTGGGGGCTGCTAATCGTCGGATGTTTTTTCACCTTAATGCATAGAATGCATTAAGGTGAAAAAACATGTACTTTTAGAACCCCTTTAATGCATTAATGTAAAAAAAAAAAAAACTTGCGCTTTTAGAATCACTTTACTCAGATAGGGTGAACGTTTCCACTAAACGCAGAAATCTTCAATAAATATTCATCCAATTTTTAATCTTTTTTTATTCTAATTTATTAGGGTAGAAAAAAAATGAAAAATTCTAAGCAAAACGTAACATTTTAAAAATGTCATAAAAAAAATAGCATGCTATAATAATTAACATACCAATACAACAATGTGAAAATAGAAATATAATAACTATTAGGATGCCACCAACAGCTAGTGTTAGTAGATTTCCTGTGTTAATATTTGCCACCATCATATCTCCTTAGAAGACAGTGGGCATGAGGAGGGTTAAAAAGGGCAGAGCTTAGGATCCAGAGCACTAGAATCAGGCAGCTGAAACAGTAAAGTATGCTTCGATGATTTCTCATGCTGATGGAATTGCGATAAATCCTTTCTCTGTCTTTTCAAGGATTAATTTGCAGTGCCATATAAATCTGCTCTATGACAGTACATCACTAAAACTGACATAGAAGGTACTCTAGATGAACATGATCCAGTGGACTCATCTCCCCTTTGTACTCATTATTGCTTGCTCCATCAATTCTGGTGAGTACATTATTTCATTATACATGTGTTTATAATGTTTTCAAGTTAATATGGCTTTTTTTCTGTATCTATGTCTGTTTAGCTATAACTTGAACTTTTCACAGCTCAAACTGCATATTGATCACCTGCCTTGAAGTAGTGTGTAGTGTGGAAGGAGTGTAATTGTAAGATAAAGAGATATTGCTAGTATATCACAGGTATGGGCAAAATATACAATGCATAGTTAGTATATATTGTACAGTACTGTAATATTATAATTGATCCTGGTTGGACATTGACAATGAAAATTGACATTGAAATATCCATCTTTAAAGATACATAAAGCCCCAATCACTAGAATCTCATATAAGCACTAATATGGTAATGTGATTTTTAAAATCTTTTCCAGAATTTTTAAATCTGCAGCTTTCATTGTAATAACTGTGATGTGAAGGTGTCAAGTGAAATGTTGTTCAGTCTAATTGTGCCTTAAAGTTATACTATGGGTTTAGTGTTTTTTAACTACTGTTAAAAAAGATAACATGTATAGTACTAACTAGATTTTGGATGTATACATGTAATGATAATAAAATGTGACTGTAAAATATAATAATTAATTAATAAAATAGATAAGATATTAGAATAGTCATAGACCTTGTGCTGTTAGAAGGATGGACTTGCTTCAACCTTAAATATTGTCTTGTGTTCCTTGTGAATGGCCATCTGCATGTTTACTGTGTGCTGCAAACACAAAAAAAGATATTAAAAAAGGGTGGCTTTATCACATGCAGAAAAAAAAATTCAGGTCATGCTGATTCTTTATTTTTTTTATTATTATTATTCTTTCTTTTATTAAGAAAAAGATGGTATATATAAGTTAAGGTATAAGTTAAGGATCAATAAAGCTCAGGGTACTAATATGAAAAATAACTATCAATGCCACTCTCATATATTTCTTCTCATCGGTATTATATTTTTAAAAAATGTGTATTTTTTAATTTTACAAATCTTAGTATAGACTTTTGTTTTCAGCCATGTTAGTCTAAGTAGGCTATGAGATTACTAGTTATAGAAAGGTAGGGGTCTGATGGAAACGAAGACATCTGCCTAGTCTTACTTGCATCAGTAGAGGGACAGGATCTGCTATGGTGCTCAACCCAACTCAACCAAAATATAATTATAATGAATTCATTGTCAGAGATTTGTTTCAGTTTCTAGATACAAAAGGGAAAAAGTATTGTACCATTTGTACAGAGATCTTCAAATCTAAATGTGTATTCAGAAGTGATTTTGTTATAATTAATGTAAACCTTTTCTGAGATAAAAATGGATGCTGCCTATGCCAATGTCTCATACTAAAAATGCTAGTTGCTGGGCTGTCATTCTACTTTTTGGCCTCGGAACCTTGAACCTATAACCTGGTACAAGTATGCAGATAGGGATATTTGACTTTACCATGATTTTCTGATTTGCATAATTAAACCACAGGGACAGTATTAGCCCTCATGCATGCTTGAGCTCAAAAATACTGCTTTTTACAGGCGCTCAAGCTTTTTTTTCCTCAAACTCTAAACCCCCCTCCATGTTAGCCTATGTGTCCATTCACACTATAGGTGTTTACAGGAATTTAGGCAGGAGTGTTTAGAGGCAGAAAAAAAACCCACCAAATCGTGTTCAGGAGAGGAGCTTTTGAGCATAAAAAAAACGCCCGATGCGTCAAAATGTGGGTAAAAATGTGTAAACGCGTCTAAACACACCTAAGTGCATTCAGCGTGTTTTTTTAGTTCAATGGTCTGAATAAATTATTTTTCTGGCCAATGAAATAAATGAATGCCCAAATGCTTGACATGCCTAAATGCACTTGCAAAAAAAGGCTTAGGTGCGTTTTTGAAGTTGGCTTTCCCCTGTTGGGGAAAAGCATTTAGAAAAGCACCAGTGTGCATGAAGCCTAATAGCAAAACAATTAGCATTGTCAGAGAACAACATTGGAAGCCCTCATATTTCTCTCCCTACAGGTCTCCTGGGCAAGCCCAATAGTTTTCCAACCACTACAGGCAACACTCAATTCTCCTGCATTGCCTGCAGCTGCTGAGCTTTGTAGTTCATCTATGTATGGGAAATAACTCTACCCTAAATCCCAGGCATCGTATATTTGTAAAAAGCTTCAGAAACCTTTACATATTATTATAACACTATATTAATATAGCACCAACATTTTGTGCAGAACTTTACAATAAAGCATATACTGTATATGTGTAAATTGTAATAATTGCAGATTTATATTAAATGTGGTGCACATTTTACTAATTTCAAAAAAGTTACGCCAGCTCAAGGCCCATTGGTCTTTTTAGTAAATGTAATGGCAGAACACATTATTGATTACTCTGTTTCTTAAAGGGACAGTCTACCCAGACGTTTAGATGGTTGAGCCGCCTACTGACTTCTTATATCTCTTGCATATTGAAGAACAAGATCTTCCAGCCATAATTCCTGACTCTGTTCCCACACAGCACACAATCTAACAAACTGAGTGGGTCAAGCTTGTAATTGTCTTTACAAGTGTATGAACATGGCTGGTCAATCACAGAGATCACCATTAGATATTTAAAAATGTTTGGTCCTATAAAAGAAACCCATGTTGAAAGAAATGTGTAGTGCAGAGGCGCGGTGATGGGGTGACAGGGTGGTCGTCACGTCCTCCATGTTTTCTTCCTCATTGGGTGCCAAGCAAGGGTCACATGAGTGTCCTACCCAGGGGTAGGTTCTTCTGGGCTTTGCTAAGCACTTTAGAGTTAGGGTTACTACATTACACATGGGGTACCTTTGCTGGAACAAATGACTGACACGAGTAAACTCTCTTGATGTACTAAATATAACCATGGTTACTTGTGCATTTAGGAGGGGCACGCAAAGCCCTTGCCCTCTCCACTACCTCACTCCCAGTAATGGTATGGAGCACCTAGCATACCCGTGTACAGGCTGAGGGCCTCGTGGTGCAGAACTTTTCCTGTTCCTATGGGAGATGGATCAAAGCAGAAGGAATGCAGATAATATCTCCCTTGCAGCCAGAAGCTGTCTCTCCTGTCACATGTACATACTTGCGACAGACTGCTAGAGATACCTTTGTTACCCTTGGTACAAAAAAAGGAAAATTTCCCCACAGTGGGGTTTTTCGGCAGCACAGTAACAGATGTAGTCAGTATTGTATGAAAAAATATAACAATTTTATTAAATAATACCATAAGAATAAAACAATGAGCTCCAGTGGGGAGTACTTTAAAAAATTGAATATTAAATGGGCTGAACATACATTAGCAGACATATATTCATAACAATACTTTATATCATGAACATTAAACCTGACGCGTTTCAACCCCCATAATTGGGGTCTTCTTCAGAGGGTCAGTCTGCTGGGAAAAACACGTAAATAGAATTGATGTACACGTATAAATTCCATTACTATAAAAATATAACAATAACTACATTTACCATGTAATACACCAATATAATATAATTACCAAATAATGTATGTCCAATAGAAGAGAAAACTTCCCACATGGAGATCCCTTAAAAAGATATGTTGCTTTGCCCTCTTCCTCAAAGGGAGGATTCCAGACACCTCTACCGCAACCGCAACCCAGACCAGGGTAGTGAGAAGCAGTGTGTCTTACGAGAGGTCACACCCTTGGGCACCGCCCGCCAAATGAGACAACCAGCCGGAAAGCACAATACACACCTGCAATGAAGATTTGCAAGACAAACTAAGTAAATGCCCATAATAAGGTAGTCAGTTTTATTCTGTGGACAAACAAAGGGCCACTAGGGGACTAAGGTCACCTGTATATATAAATATAATGTATATGGCTCAAGCCAAAAAAATTCCAAACCATATTTATATGGTGTATTTTTAGAAGCTAGTAACATAAGGTGATAAATAATTCAAAACTGTATGGGTATTGGTAAATACTTTATCTGTGCTCGAGTAAAAATGGTAGTGAGGGAGTGAGAGAGTGTAGGAAGTGAGAAAAATTGAATGGAGAAGGTGAAGAGTGAAATAAAGCATGCAATCTAAGTGTGTGAAAAAAACAACTAAAATGGCACAAACGTGTGCAGGTGGGTGAGCGGAAGAGGGGGGTGGTGCGGGGGTTTATTGGTGTGAATGTGAAAATATTACCTCAAAGGTTGCTAGATAGCGCATGTGAATGCATCAAATTGCCCCATATCACCAGACTGTTACTTGTTAGCCAACCCAGAATTGGTCACAAGTTGTGTAGGACTCAGGGGGTTAATATCCAATCCTGAGTCGACCAGTCTAAGAACAAGCAAAAATAAATAAATAAATAAATAAAATATATATAAAAAATTATAGGGAATACAAACAAACCATATCATTAATAATCAAGAAATAATAAGGATCAATAGGCCCTGATTGCGTGGGGCAAGAAGATGTTACAAAAACACATGGCTAGGGCAGTGTACTTACTGAGTGGTAACCGAAAGTAAAAGCAAAGAGTAGTAACAGGCAACGGAGAGTGTTTGCAGTCCACCAAGCAGGAGGAGACTGAAAGTATGTTGCAAATACCGTTTTTATATCTGTAAACACGGGGGTGTGTGTACCTTGTCACAGTCCATCCCAGGTGTGTGCAATCCGCAGGCAATCCAATGGAGGGCGCCATGGCCGCCATTGTGGCAGCCGAGTGTGGTCTCCCCGGCGTTCCGGAAGAGCAAAGCTCCGAAATCTCGTCATTCTCGCCGAAATCTCGTGATGTCCATGACGTCAGGTCGTACGCGCGGGGCCCCGCGCATGCGCAGTGACGAAGAGCATCCGAGAATGTTCCGGAATGCCGCCGGCAAGGAGGAAGAGATCCCCAATGCGGCGCTCGGTGGCCACCCAAGCATCCAATGGGGAACAAGGGGGGGAGGAGCCGCCTATGGAGGCCGGCCCGTCCCCCCCCTTGCCGGGAAGGCACGTCGCAGGTCACCCCCGCTCCGGAAGCAATAGCGGAGAGAGCACCAGAACTCCCCTAGTTGGAAGAAAGGCAAATTCAGAAGGGGGACAACTATAGGTTGTGAACATAACATTTATATACTTCTCACAATTCAAAAATAACGCCATTGTTACATATTACATATCTTATATGTATATAAGTATATAAAGAGCATCAGTGGAAATAGGAGAAATTCAATCACATGCATTGATAACTTCACAACATCAGATTAAAACTAGAAAAAATCAGAAAAATAACAATAAATGAAATATGATTGAGAATACAGTTGGGCCGGAGCAGGGGGAAGGGAAAAGGGGGAACAGGACATGGTCAGAGGTACTGATTATTTTTACTTCTTTTGGATAGTATTCTATTCTAACCAATCCAGAGAAGGACATGACTATTGTGTTTTGCCAGAAACAAAGCCCTTTAAGAATGGAGCAAAAGAAATGGCATCGTTCAATCCCGGGAACGAGGTGGAATTTAAGTTAAATATTCACCTCTGTTCGTGCTGCAGCAAAATTTTGTTCCGGTCGCCGCCTCGCACTGGTATATGAATTCGATCGAGCGCGGCGAAAGATACTTTGGGCATTCTATAATTATGAGTTTCCATCACATGTCGCCCAAGCGGTAAGTACGGGTTGCTAATTTGCATATGATAAATATGTTTAGATATGCGCCGGTGAAACTCTTGTTTGGTCTTGCCGACGTAGTGTGCTCCACATTCACAAGACATGAGGTACACTACGCCACGTGTTTGACAGTTGGTGAAATGTGCCAGTTTAAAGATTGTCCCATTTGGAAGGTTAAACGTCTTTTCACGTCTTATATACTGGCAGCAAGAACAGTGTCCGCAGGGTTAAGATCCCAGGACAGAACAATGCTTTCGTCTTTTTTGTGCGGTTTTGAACTCACTCTGAACTAATTTGTCCCTTAGCGAGGTTGCTCGTCTATAGGTAATCAAGGGGGTATCTGCAATGAACCTACTGACCTTCGGGTCATCCCGGAGTATGGACCAATGCTTACGGATAATATTTCTGATCTCATTGTGTTGTTTGGAGAAGCACAGAATCACCCTAGTGGGATCCATACCAGGGTCGTCCCTGGCCTTCTCCCCAAACAGCAACGCATGTCTAGATTGTGCAGCTGCTCGATTATATGCTCTGCGTAGACACGAGCGGCTGTAACCCCGTGCTAGTAGTCTAGTTTGTAATTTCTGTGCTTCCTGCTTGAAGAGAACCTCATCGGAACAGTTCCTGCGTAAACGCAGGTACTGTCCATATGGGATAGATCTCTTCAAGCCTGTGGGGTGAAAGCTGTCTGCATGGAGGATGGTATTTCCTGCGGTGCTTTTCCTAAACAGGGTACTAGAAATGAGATCCTCAGAAGTACGTCTCAACTGCACATCCAAGAAGGTTATTTGATCACGATCATAAGTCATAGTGAACTTTAAATTGCGTTCATTCTGATTGATGCAATCAAAGAACTTCAGTAGAGATTCTTCGGGTCCCTCCCAGATAAGGAGGACATCATCGATGTATCGTCGCCACATACATATGTGGCTCATGTATGTGGCAAGGCCCTCATCCTCTCCAAGCGCCCTCTCCCACTCCCCCAGGTACAGATTGGCGTAGGCCGGGGCACAACAAGTGCCCATAGCCACGCCCTGCACCTGGAGGTAGTGGGAGTTGTCGAAGATGAAGAAGTTGTGATTCAAGATATATTCGAGGCCATCGATGATGAACTCATTCAAAGCTCCATCATATTTATGGTTCCTTAGAAGCAGTGCCCGTACAGCTTCGATCCCCTTGTTGTGGGGGATCGAGCTGTATAGGGCTTCAACATCAATGGCCACAAAAAATGAGTTCGATGGGAGAGATACTTCCTGAATTAATTGGAGTAGGTGCATTGTGTCCTTGAGGAACGAGGGCATACTCGTAACGAATGGTTGTAAGAACGAGTCAATCACTTTGCTCAAGTTTTCTGATATTCCTCCGTTTCCGGAGACAATTGGTCGTCCGGGAGGTTTTGTTTGGCTCTTATGGATTTTGGGCAAACTATAAAACGTAGCCATACGTGGGTACTTGGTTCGAATAAATTCATACTGGTCTCTGGTGATAACTTCCTTGTCCAGAGCGGACTGAATTAGATCATAGAATTTGGTATAAGACCTTTGTATGGTTTTACTTGAAATGGTTTTGTACCATTCATCATTGTCCAAAATATCTTGGCACATACGTACGTAGTCCTGATTATCCATCAGGACCATGTTGCCTCCCTTATCAGAAGGTTTTATTGTGATTTCTACATTGTTACACAAAGAATCAATGGCTGCCGATTCCTCAGCAGTTAGATTTTGTGATCGTATTTTCTTGTGTGGGAGTTTAGAAATGTCTCTAAGTGTTTGCTTGACAAAAATATGTTTGGATTCAAACTAAGAGGTGGAAATTTTCCAGAAGGTTTTTTAAGATTCATTGCAGAATTCTGAGTGGGTTCATTGGCATTTTCAAGTAAGGTTTCCAAGTCAATTTGATCTATAAGATCTAAGGTGTTATTTTCTTGGAACAAAAGTGTTAAATCGCGCAGGGCTTTAAATTCCTTCATACTAAAGGTGGCCCACTCGGTCATGTCCATATTGGTATTGGTTTTTGCATGAAGGCTCTTCAAGAGTAGCCGACGTGCAAATAGTTGTAAATCGGTGACCACTTCAAATGAATCGAAGTTTTCCTGTGGGCAGAAGGTCAATCCGCGCGATAATACATCAATTTCCGCTACAGATAGCGGATAGGATGACAAGTTGATCACGCTGAAGGATTCATTGGAATCCGCGTGACATACGCGTCCAAATTCCCTACTCCCCTGTTCATTTGGGATGGGGAGAATTCCTGTGCTTGGTTTAAAGGATTCTGTAATCCAAGTTTTTGGCATCCTACCGATGGATTTGGATGTGTTTTAGTGGCTGAAATATTGGGTGGGGCATCTATTTCATTAGTGGCTATATTTGATATATTAGATTTTGGTCCCACATGTTTCACCTCACCAGTATGGACCTCCGGGCTAGGCTCCGAGATGGCCTCCATAGTCCTTTTTTTTCAATCTTGTTCTGGGGAGCCCTTATTGTTACGGCTCCTCTTAAATTTGCCGCGTTCCTTGGATGTTTTTGAATTCTGATTGGAATCGAAGTATTTTTTAGGCTTCGATATACTATTATTTTGTTTGAATTGTTGTTGTGACATATATTGTTTGTTTTTTTGGGAATTTGTTTGGGAATTGTTATTCCATTTGTATGCCCGTCCTTCCGAGAAGGCGGCATGATCCCTCCAGAACTTCGACTCCTTTTTCTGCAACACATTCCTGTTATAGGTCGACAGGCAGTTCCGAAGGTTTGCCTGTAGTTCCGAATACAGGGTGTGTTGCATAAAGTGTCTCAAAGAGGTATCTATATTATCAATTTCCGTATCCAATAATACCATTTGTTTGTTATATTCCCTGGTGAGGATGGCCATCATCTCCTGGGAACAGGCATTCAAATTGGCCTCCCATTCACTTTTACATTCAGCACTAATCTGGTCCAAATTGGGAAATATTTGGATCCGTAGACCTAGAGGGTTGATTTTGTCTTCTTTGTATCTGTTCAAAGTTTTAATGTGCCAGAATAATGCTGATTTTTTCTCAAGTGTTCTATTCAATTTATGAAAGAGAGATGAAATCTGGGTTTTAGCTCGGTCCCCTTGTTCAAAATCTGTCTCATAACCTGACATTAAATTCACCCATTCTGCACCCTGAAAGTGACTCATGTTGACATCAATTACAATCACTCTTATAAAGTACCAGCAACAAATGAACAATCAATCCTATATACTGAGGCTCATGTTTCCACTCTCATGTGTCATAGTGGAAGGGGTGTTTAGCCACCCAATTGTATTTTTAAAAAATGGAGGGGACACTAGAGAGAAGAAAAGAAAAGAAAATTGCTGCTCACCCCTTAAAATTGGAACAAAAAAAGGAAAATTTCCCCACAGTGGGGTTTTTCGGCAGCACAGTAACAGATGTAGTCAGTATTGTATGAAAAAATATAACAATTTTATTAAATAATACCATAAGAATAAAACAATGAGCTCCAGTGGGGAGTACTTTAAAAAATTGAATATTAAATGGGCTGAACATACATTAGCAGACATATATTCATAACAATACTTTATATCATGAACATTAAAACTGACGCGTTTCAACCCCCATAATTGGGGTCTTCTTCAGAGGGTCAGTCTGCTGGGAAAAACACGTAAATAGAATTGATGTACACGTATAAATTCCATTACTATAAAAATATAACAATAACTACATTTACCATGTAATACACCAATATAATATAATTACCAAATAATGTATGTCCAATAGAAGAGAAAACTTCCCACATGGAGATCCCTTAAAAAGATATGTTGCTTTGCCCTCTTCCTCAAAGGGAGGATTCCAGACACCTCTACCGCAACCGCAACCCAGACCAGGGTAGTGAGAAGCAGCGTGTCTTACGAGAGGTCACACCCTTGGGCACCGCCCGCCAAATGAGACAACCGGCCGGAAAGCACAATACACACCTGCGATGAAGATTTGCAAGACAAACTAAGTAAATGCCCATAATAAGGTAGTCAGTTTTATTCTGTGGACAAACAAAGGGCCACTAGGGGACTAAGGTCACCTGTATATATAAATATAATGTATATGGCTCAAGCCAAAAAATTTCCAAACCATATTTATATGGTGTATTTTTAGAAGCTAGTAACATAAGGTGATAAATAATTCAAAACTGTATGGGTATTGGTAAATACTTTATCTGTGCTCGAATAAAAATGGTAGTGAGGGAGTGAGAGAGTATAGGAAGTGAGAAAAATTGAATGGAGAAGGTGAAGAGTGAAATAAAGCATGCAATCTAAGTGTGTGAAAAAAACAACTAAAATGGCACAAACGTCTTCCGGGTTGGCTAACAAGTAACAGTCTAGTGATATGGGGCAATTTGATGCATTCACATGCGCTATCTAGCACCCTTTGAGGTAATATTTTCACATTCACACCAATAAACCCCCGAACCACCCCCCTCTTCCCCTCACCCACCTGCACACGTTTGTGCCATTTTAGTTGTTTGCAGTGAGCGGGTCTAAGACAAGTAAGCAAAGCCCAGTCTCTCCTCTTAGTAAGAACCCTCTAGGGTCCAGGCCTCAGTCCCTTTTATAGCGCACAGGACCGGGGGGGTCAGACCCAAAATAAACTCACCAAGAAAGTTCCAGGAAATACAATTAAGCTCGCCCTTCCCAACCGGAGCAGTATTAATCACTACTTGTCTAAAAACGTGGAGGCCACTAGTGATGACCCTATCTGAAAATACTGTGTGTCTATCATGGCCTTCTAATAGCTTCCATACTTGCATGCAGATTTATGCCACGTACACACGATCGGACATTCCGACAACCAAACTGTGGATTTTTTTCCGATGGATGTTGGCTCAAACTTGTCTTGCATACACACGGTCACACAAATGTTGTCGGAAATTCAGATCGCCAAGAACACGGTGACGTACAACATGTACAACGAGCCGAGAAAAATGAAGTTCAATAGCCAGTGTGGCTCTTCTGCTTGATTCCTAGCATGCGTGGACTTTTGTGCGTCTGAATTTTGTACACACGATCGGAATTTCCGACAACAATGTTTTTCGTCGGAAAATTTGAGAACCAGCTCTCAAATATTTGTTGTCGGAAATTCCGATATGAAATGTCCGATGGAGCATACACACGGTCGGAATTTCCGACAACAGGCTCACATCGAACATTTCCCGTCGGAAATTCTGACCGTGTGTACGCGGCATAAGAGTCCTGACTCAGAGAACATTGATGTCATTAGATCTGTACAACAACCAAGAAACTAGCCTAACTAAAAAGAGCTTAGAAATAGTAGTTTCGGTTTTGGACCCCACTTTTTAACATGGATCAAAGCATTATATAATAAACCCAAAGCCTATATAAAATATGCTGGATACAAATCTGAAGCCTTTAATATCGAAAGAGGTACCCGACAGGGTTGCCCATTATCTCCCTTATTATTTGCCCTTATACTCGAACCCATGGCCCAATACATCAGAACAAACCAAACTATAACTGGCATTGAAGTAGGAGGTATTACACACAAATTATGTATATTTGCAGACGATATATTACTTTTTCTATCATCACCACAGGTCTCTGGTCCTAACTTAATACCAGCTCTTGATGGATTTGCAGCCCTATCCGGCCTTATGATTAATCCTAAGAAATGCCTAGTGCTTAATATTTCTCTCACAAACATGGAATTGATCCCGGCTAGGGCTGCACTCCCATTCACATGGGCAGAAAAATCAATCCCATATCTTGGAATTCATTTAACAGCATCTCATTCTGACTTATTCTCAACCAATTATCCTCCTGTATTAAGACAGATCACAAATCTAATAAAACAATGGTCGCAACTTCCTTTATCCTGGATAGGGAAGATTAATGCAATCAAAATGACTATTCTACCCAAATTGCTTTATCTATTCAGAGTCCTCCCTATTCCAATTCCTTCCTATTTTTTGAGAATAGTACAAAAAAGAGCAACTTCGTTTATATGGGGCTCTTCTAAACCACGTATACCTATACACACACTACATCTTCCCAAAAATAAAGGAGGCCTGGGATACCCTAATTTTACTAACTACTACAGAGCAGCACATTTGGCCAGTCTGTCCAAATACCATGCAAAACAGGAAATCCCATTATGGGTATTTATAGAGGCTTCAGAAAATGACCCTCTATTAATATCAAATTTATTATGGCTTGATCCTAAAGACCGCTTTAAAATTCATAATCCCATAACTAAACACTTCTTATCTCTCTGGGATAAACTAAAAACCAAATATCAGTTACAATCTCCACACAATCCTCTCCTTTCTTTTATCAGAAATCCGGCCTTTTATCCGGCATGGATCTACCCAAATTCTTTTAAAGCTTGGACAACATCAGGCATTCAGACACTAAATGACTTCATAGCATCTAAATCATTCCTTTCATTCCCATCGCTTAGAGAAAAATATGATCTACCAAACTCTGAGATATTTAGATATCTCCAAATCAAAAATTTCTATACACCATTCCTAAAGGGGGATACACCATTATCCCAATTATCCATTTTTGAATCAATCTGTACAAAAGATCCATTTGCTAAAGGTACAATTTCATCACTTTATAATCAATTATATGGAGTAGCAAATCTTAATAGACCCTCTTACGTTCAGAGGTGGGAGGAGGACCTGGGACGAACTTTAGAAGACACGGACTGGTCTAACATATGGCTCACATCTAAGTCATCTTCACCCAACATCTTAGCACTGGAGACAAATTATAAAGTCCTAACTCGCTGGTACCTTGTACCCGCTAGAGTGGCAAAATATTCACCTAATACCTCAACTCTTTGTTTTCGAGGATGCCCAGAAATAGGCACATATTTACACATATGGTGGACGTGCCCAGTAATCCAAACCTTCTGGAAGGAAGTCTTCGTGATTGCATCTAAAATATTTTAAAAAATAATACAACCAGATCCATATTTAACTTTGCTTAATCTAAAACCGGAATGGTTAACACTCTCTCAATTCAAACTTATGATCCAACTAATAACGGCTGCAAAACAAACAGTGGCCAAGGCATGGAAATCTCCTACATTGGTACTAGCAGAAACAATTCACAGAATGAATAATACAATGTCCCATGCTAAGATGGTAGCCATCGATCAAAATCAAATTCCAAAATTTGAAAAACTTTGGCATCCTTGGATAAAACAACAGTTCCTGTCAAACTTCAATGACTCTGTCCTGTTGCCATGGTAACAGATTAAATGACTTACAGAGACACCCATTCTAAGGCTTCAAAGAGAACTAAAAAGAATAATAAACTGACGAGCGGGACAACCTTGTGGACCATACCTTTACCTTTCAACCCTTTTTCTTCTTTCTCTTTCCTTTTCTCCACCTTATGATTAAAGCTCATTATCAGCATTTATTTGACCTATATACACTCTACTTGTAAACAATATGTATAGTAGGTATAAATAATTTAAATACCTACAAAAGTAACTAAGGAAATGATATATATCTTTAATTTAGGTTTACGTGAACCCAATGTTTAATATTTGAAATTTCATGATATTTACCTATATAAACCCTACTGTAAAACAATGAGCTTACTTTATAGATCCTTGTAAACTTACTTTATGTATCTTTATAACATTGTATACTCAATAAACTTCTTTCGACAAGAAAAAGTAGTTTCAACATTTCTTTCAGAACACGTTTCCTTTTAGGCCTGATTCACACCTATGCATTTTTAGTGCTTTTGGCATTTTGCAGATTTGCACTACAGAACGTGTTCCATAGGAAACCACATTAAATGGACTGTAGTGCAAATCTGCAAAATGCAAAAAGCACTAAAAATGCATAGGTGTGAATCCAGCCTTGTCTCCAACTGACCCTTTCATTTACAGATAGGAATACACCATTTACAATTTGTGTCCCACCCCTTGGGAGTTATGCAAATTGCAACATGAATAACGTATAATGTCATTTTGATGAGTAATTCGGTGGTTTCTTGTGGAAATGTCCTTGCTGATGTTGAATTATGCCCTAGGATTACATTTGTGTCTTCTTCACGCACATTTTTTATCCTTTTAGAAAACTCAGCTGCAGAGAGGAAGGCTTTAGAGAGCATTATGCAATTTGTACTTCCAGCAGTTCATAGACTTTGTGGTGAAGAGAAATCATTTTGTACATTTTGTACGGCAAGAATTTGCTTTAACAGCATCTGGTTTTAAGCTGAGCAGTGGTGTTTCTGTATTATAAACTGCAACTGCATAACATGGTTTTAAAAATGCAATTTCCAATTTTTTTATAGTTTTTTTTTTATCTCAGTGCTGTTGATCACCTGGAGCCTTTTGGTAGCCACTTCCTGTGTATATGCACTTGATTCACCTGGGGTTGGATATCATTGCTTAGGATTCCTGACATTGCCAACAGCTGAATATGCTTGTGCAAACGCATAGCTCCCAATTTTTTGAGATGGGAACGAGGGACGCCTATTAGAAAAAGTAGGCATAGGACACACACACCCAGCCACGCCCCCAGCCATGCCCCCTTAAAGGACAATTATACAAAAATACATTTTAGTTAAACCCATAAGTGCTTTTTTACCACTACCATTCCTTTATTCTGACTTTTGAAAGAGGGACAGAGGAAATTTGTTCCAAATCAGAGACAGTCCCTCGAAATCAGGGACAGTTGGGAGCTATGCAAACTGCATTGGCACAGTCATTTATAGTCTGCAATGGAAGTGAATGTGACAGTGTGACACTGCGGGACAGCATGCTATAAGCAAGGGAATGATAATGAAAGAGGGCTTCCTCACTGTATTTCAGAGGCTGCACAAACAAGGTTCTTATAACTGATCAGTGTCATGGCAGATGCATTTCTCAGTACCATCCTATCACTGTGACCTTATAAGACAGACATGGTAGTCAACCTTTGTTTTTATAGAGTTTTGTGAGGGGGGGCTAGCCTGGGAGTCGATAACAGGTCAATCGCAACTTACACATCAATCATGGTCAACCCTGCTGTGATGCCCCTCTATCAGAAGTGGTTGCCACCTCTTAGACCTCAGATAGGGGGAAAATAGGAAATTGCAAAGTCAAGGGAAGTTCTAACTCCTCGGCTCTAACGTGTCATATGACATATCCTAGGGGAGATCTGAGGAAACTGCATATGAGTCACTTTGCTTTACATACTACTAGCATCTGCACTGTGTGATACATAGTATTGATCTCTGAACTCTGCATTACATACCACTGGCCCCTGCGCTGTTTGTAACATACTACTGACCTCTGCAGTTTACTTTACTTACTCCTGACCCCTTGCCTCTGTGTTACATAGTCCTGACCCCCGAACTCTGCATTAATTGCTGACCCCTGAACTCTGTGTTACTTGCTCCTGAATGCTTACACTGTGCATTACATAAAACTGACCTCTGTACTCTGCATTGCATGCTACTGACCTCTGGACTCTGTTGCTGACTACTGAATCCTGCACCATACATTACTTACTCCTGACCCCTGAACTCTGCATTGCCTGCTTCTGACCCCAGCACTGTGTGTTAAATACTACTGACTTCTGAACTCTACCTTACTTACTCAGAACCCTGCTCTCTGTGTTACTTACTGCTGACTCCTGCACTGTGCATTACACACTCTAGATCCTTGCACTGTGTACTGCTTACTACTGACCTCTGAGTCACTTACTCTTGACCCCTGTACCCCGTGTTACTTGTTATTACTGACCTCTAAGCTCTGCAATACTTACTATTGACCCCTAAACTTAGCTCTGTGTTACTTACTCTTGACTCTTGCGCTGGTGCCTTATATACTACTGACCTCTGCACTTTATGTTACTCCTGACCTTTAAACTCTGCATTAAATACTACTAATCTCTGCACAACCTGTTTATTTACTCCTGGCATTGGCACTGTGTGTTATATGCTTCTGATCTCTGCACTTACATACTTCTGATCTCTGCACTCTATGTTGCATATAAGGCTGGGATCATAAGTTTGCGGCTGCAGTTAGCAGTCCGGAGCCCTGTGCATTCCTGTTCACTGGATCAGGTGCAAACACACAAATGCACAGGACCCTTTTCAAAACCGCACCACGGTCACCCCACACATGTGTGAACTGGCTCCATTGAAAGTTGGTCACAAAAACGCATTCAATTTGCATATATGTGCACCCAGCCTTACTGTCCTCTGAACCCTGCAATTCTTAATCCTAACCCCTGCACTCTGTGGTGGTGATTTTCTAAAACTGGTACACACTGAATCTGGTGGAGCTGTGCATAGTAACCAGTATCAGCTTTTGTGTTTTATTGTCAATTTTAAAGTGGCTCTAAAGGCTGAAGGTTTTTTACCTTCATGCACACGCAAGTAGGTAAAAAAACCTTCTGTGTGCAGTGTCCCCCCCCCCCCAGCCCCCTCAATCCTTATCTGAGCCCCCTCCAATTAAGCGATGTTCACGATAGCCTCGGCTGCATGGGAACTCTCGCTCCTCATTGGCTATCACAGCCAGTGAGCCAATGAGGAGAGAGTGGGGGCTGGGCTGAGCGGCAGCTCTATGTGTCTTATAGATGCATAGAGCACCGGCTCAGGAACAAGCCCGCATCGGTGCCCCCAGGGCAAGCGGCTTTATCTGGGGGCACTGCTCGAGAGGGAGGAGCGCTGGAGGGAAACCCGAAAAGAGGAAGATCAGGGCTGCTCTGTGCAAAACCACTACACAAAGCAGGTAAGTATGTTATTTAAAGAAAAAACAACTTTAGAACGAGCTGAAGTTAGAAGATAATTGGTTACTATGCACAAATGCACCAGATTCTGAGTGCACCAGTTTTAGTAAATCTTCCCCTGTGTTACTTACTTCTGATCCCTGCACTGTGTGTTACTTACCACTGACCTCTGAACTCTGCTTTAAATCATACTGACCTCTGAACTCTGCATTATTTACAGGAGGTACACCTCCGCTTCTCCCAGATTTCTTACCCCTAGTCTAGCCTGATACAAATAAAGAAAATCATTACCACAGAGGGGAGCAGAAAGAGAAACTACAGCAAGGAATAGTATTAGCAAACTGACTGGCCAATTACCGTATTTTCCGCTTCATAAGAAGCACTTTTTTCCCCTGTGTCTGTGCATCTTATGGAGCGAATGGTGACTGTGACCGCCAACACTGCAGTGTTAGAATAGTCAGGCCGAGGGCAAGGCTGTGGCGGCCAGCCGCCAACTAGCTGACGCACGCTAAAGCTGTTGCATTTTGGGAGTTGTGGTCCACTCCGTACACGCTCGAGCTCCCGGTGGGTGGAGAATCAGTGCAGCACAGCCAGAGAACTACAACTTTCAGGATCTTGGAGGAAGGGCACGCCAGGGAGTTGGGACTTGGGGCCAACGTGACTGGCTCGGGCTGCAACTTTGCTTGACCCCAGGACAGGAGCATCACCCCCCCCCCAGGACTGGAGGAGACCATGCAAGGACCTACTGAGCTGGCACTAGCAGCTGAGGTGAGAGACCCTGACACCCCCAGGGCCAGCTAACCCCCACATCCCATCTATCTTCCCCCTCATACACCCCATTTACTCTGCCCCAGTGTCCACCCAGTAACCTCAAAATAGCCCTCAACACTGTGGGTCCTGCTGGGAGCTGGTCATGGTCTGTGGGTCCTGCTGGCCTGTGTGGCCTACTGGCCACTGGCCTGTGGGTCCTGCTGGGAGCTGGCCATGGCCTGTGGCCCACAGGCCATGGCCAGCCTCCAGCAGGACCTACAGGCAGGGCCGGACTTATCATTGGGCTTGACTGGGCTCAAGCCCATGGGCCCCGCCTAATAGGGGGCCCCGTGGGCAGAGCCGGATCCACGGCAAACTCCCGCCCGCTAGCCAGACCGTTTCACCCGCACCGCTGCTTAATATTTAACGGGGACCGATCGGGCTTTTGTACTCTCACTTCCTGGTAGCGGTGGAATGCAAGATAGGGCCTCCCATTTCTTGCATCATTTCCGGCTGACTACATGCCTGAGTACACATGCCTGATCGGTCCCCGTGAATCAAGCAGCGGTACCGACAAAACGGGCTGGCTAGCAGGCGGGAGTTTGCCGCCCCCCTCGAATGTAAGAAATCATGGGGCCCCCGTACATCCTACCTGACGGGGCCCCCTTCGACCCGGGGGCAGGCGACATGGCAAGTGACACCCTGCATCCGCTGGCAAGTGACACCCTGCATCCGCTGGCAAGTGACACCCTGCATCCACTGGCAAGTGACACCCTGCATCCGCTGACAAGTGACACCCTGCATCCGCTGACAAGTGACGTGGCAAGTGACACCCTGCATCTGCTGACAAGTGACACCCTGCATCCGCTGACAAGTGATACCCTGCATCTGCTGACAAGTGACACCCTGCATCCACTGACAAGTGACGTGGCAAGTGACACCCTGCATCCGCTGACAAGTGACACCCTGCATCCGCTGGCAAGTGACACCCTGCATCAGCTGACAAGTGACGTGGCAAGTACACCCTGCATCCGCTGGCAAGTGACACCCTGCATCTGTTGGCAAGTGACACCCTGCATCCGCTGACAAGTGACGTGTCAAGTGACACCCTGCATCCGCTGACAAGTGACGTGTCAAGTGACACCCTGCATCCGCTGACAAGTGACGTGGCAAGTGACAATCCGCATCTGAAGGCAGGTGACGTTGGCAAGTGACACGCTCAGGCTCCAAATGATTCTGCTTATGGTGAGTTGAACTATTTTATTTTATATAAGAATGTAATAATAGAAATATTGCAATCATTTTTTTTGCGATACATCACTGCGTCGATTTACCTGACAATTGCGCAGTTGTGTGATGCTGTACCCAAACACTCGGTTACTCTCGGCTCCGCTCGGGACTGCGAGAGGACCCGAGAGCCGCCGAGAGGATCCGAGACCCGCCGAGATACAGAGGACTCTGTATCTCGGCAGCGCCATTTTTTAACTTCAAGACTGCAATGACAAGGCTGCAAATGACAAGGCTGCAAATGACAAGGCTGCAAATGACAAGGCTGCAAATGACAAGGCTGCAATGACACTGGACAAGGCTACAGATGGATGGACAAGGCTGCAGATGGATGGACAAGGCTGCAGATGGACGCTGTGCAAGGCTGCATTGATGGGCATTTAAATGTAAGTTTTTTCCTTAAACTTCCCTCCTAAAAGTTTTTTTCCTTAAAATTCCCTCCTAAACTTGGGGTGCGTGTTATACGCCGGCGCGTGTTATACGCCGATAAATACGGTAATGTATAGAAGGTAGGGCCCAAAAGTGACTCAAGCCCAGGGGCCCCCACCACCCTAAGTCCTGCCCTGCCTACAGGCCAGCTCCCAGCAGGACCCGCAGCCATTTCGTTCAGAAAAAACGGTACATTTAGGAATGTGTACAGCTGGCTTTAGCATTCTTTTCATGCATCCTGTTTTGGCAGGTGTGGTGCAAATTTCTGTAACTTCACAAACAAAAAAACTGGTAATGAAGTAGTCCATCATAATAATGGGCCAATATAAGATGTAGTAGGTGTCAAGATACATGCAGCTTCAACATTACAAGGGCATGTCTTTACCAAGACAGCATTCTGTTTAAGGTATGTGTTGGCACCACTAGGTGCCTGCACTTTATACCCAACAGCACCTCTTTGTCTTTATTTGGTCATTATAAGCCAAAACGCAAATGACAAAAGACTGAATCACACAAAACCAGATGCACCTTGAATTGTTCTTTTTATGCCACCCTTATCTCTCAGAAAAGACTGATTAGAAAAATACATTATTCATATTATTATTTGCAACTAATCCTCTAGTCCAAACAACAACAGACAGTGGCAGAGTACTGTATATGCTATACAGAGGCATGTGGTGCACATACCACAGAGTGTATAATGAATATCAATTGTTCCCTTTAGCTATGTTCTTGCCATAGTGCCTAATGCTTTTCACACAATATAGATTTTAGCTACTCATATAGAGAGCATGTATTTTCAGGTGCAGAGGCAGTATGCTAGTGTCAAACAATCTCCATCAATATATTTGTTCAGAAGAAGATGGATTGTGTGTGTTGTATGACATTCTGGAATACCTGCTTAGTTTGCATTTGTGTCTGCATGAATTAGCACTACCTGGACACCCTCCAAGGTGGAAAAATACATTTTTCTAATAGTTATGTTGCTCCGAAGAAACTTTTTTAATAGAGTGATAGAGGATTATAACTGCTGTCAGGTTTTTTGCCATCTGTGTCCCACTGCGGACTTGGACTTCCTCTCCCATAGCCACAACTGGAAGTGAGGGTCAGCAGAACCTTTAGTCCTGTTCTGGTGACCATTCAAAATGTTTCCTCTTTCAATAACAGTCACCAGGACAAAAAGAGAGGGTGAATCTCCTTAATGGGGACACAGACAGTGATGAAAACCTGGTTTGGTAGGTGTTCTAACCCCAAAAACAAAAACATTTTGCCACTGTATACTTTAAAGTGCTTTTATTCTAGTATGTGGTGTCCTAAATTAACTTCACCATCTGCTATTTTAAAAGCATTGAAACTTTCCCTAAAAAGTGCAGTCGAAGCAGACTGAAAATCACATATCACATGTCTGTAGATCTTTTTCTAAAAAAACAACAGCCAAGCCTTCATCCCACCTCTAACCACTTCTCTAGCTACTGGTATTTAGGGTTTCATTTACTAAAGACAAATAGGCTGTTCACTTTGCAAGGGGCTATGCCCCAGAGTTTAATGAATGAGATGAAGTTTCAGTTTGCAAACAATACCCAATCATGTTCAAAGAAAGTAAAAAAAAAAAAAAAAAAATTTTTTGCTTGCACATGATTGAATGATGGAAGACCACAGAACTTCACCTCATTCACTAAGCTCTGGGGAAATTTCCCTTGCAGAGTGATACTTCCCTTGCAAACTGCACAGCCTATTTGCCTTTAAAGCGGAGTTCCACCCAAAAACGGAACTTCCAATGTCCGGATTCCTCCGGTGTCACATTTGGCACCTTTCAGGGGGAGCAGATACCTGTCTAATACAGGTATTTGCTCCCACGTCCGGCGAAAGATCGCCGCAGGATCCACGGCGATCTACGCCATGTCCGGCTCCTCCCCCCTTCCCGCTGTCTTCTGGGAGACACACAGGTCCCAGAAGACAGCAGGGACCACTCAGAATGCGTAGCACGACTCATTCATGCACAGTAGGGAACCAGGCTGTGAAGCAACAAGGCTTCACCTCCTGATTCCCTTACTAGCAATGCCGGCGCCTGCACCTGGAGAGGGGGGGGGGAAATCTGCTTTGGGTGAGGACAACGCGGGCACCCTGGACAGGTAAGTGTTCTTCTTTTAAAAGTCAGCAGCTGCAGTATTTGTAGCTGCTGACTTTTAATTTTTTTTTTGCGGAATTCCACTTTAATAAATCATTTGTCTTTATATTTGTGGCACTTGACTGTCATAGGAAGAGCAGAGGCATCTTTAACCACTTGCCGCCCGCCATATAGCAATATGATGTCGGAAAAGTGGTTGCTATACCCTGACCATCATATGACGTCGCCACGATATCAAGCTGCTGCGCTCCCCCAGGGGAGCGCATTGCGACAATTGTTGTTGCGGCGTGTCAGTCTGACACACCGCAACTCCAATCTAGGTAAAGAGTCTCTGACAGAGACTCTTTACCACGTGATCAGCCGTGTCCAATCACGGCTGATCATGATGTAAACAGGAATAGCCGTTGATGGCTTTTCCTCACTCGCGTCTGCCAGACGAGAGTAGAGGAGAGCCGATCAGCTGCTCTCCTGACAGGGGGGTCTGTGCTGATTTTTTATTAGCGCAGCCCCCCTTGGATGTCATCCCAGGACCACCAGGATGCCTCCAGGACCACCAGTGATTGGCACCACACTGGACCACCAGGTATGCCACCCTAGACCACCAGGGAAATGCCAATCAGTGCCCAGGCAGCTGCCAATCAGTGCCCATCCCCAATGCCTGCCAGTGCCAGTGCCATCAGTGATGCCTATCAATGCCATCTATCAGTGCTGCATATCAGTGCCACGTATCAGTGCCCAGCAGTGCCGCCTATCATTACCCAGCAGTGCCGCCTATCAGTGCCACCCATAAGTACTCATCGCTGCAGCCTTTCAGTGCCCATCAGTGTCGCCTATCAGTGCCCATCAGTGCCACCCATGAGTGCCCATCAATGCCACCTATCAATGCCCAGCAGTGCTGCATATCAGTGCGACCCATCAGTGCCGCCTATCAGTGCCCATCTTCAGTGCCCTTCAGTGCCCACCAGTGCCACCTCATCGGTGCCACCTCATCGGTGCCGCCTTATCAGTGTCCATCAGTGCAGCTTATCAGTGCCCATCAGTGAAGGAGAAAACTTACTTATTTACAAAATTTTATAACAAAGAAAAAATTTTTTTTTCAAAATTTTCGGTCTTTTTTTATTAGTTTAGCAAAGAATAAAAACCGCAGAGGTGATCAAATACCACCAAAAGAAAGCTCTATTTGTGGGAACAAAATTATAAAAATTTAGTTTAGGTACAGCATAGCATGACTGCGCAATTGTCATTTAAAAAGTGACAGCGCTGAAAGCTGAAAATTGGCCTGGGCAGGAAGGTGCGAAAGTGCCTGGTATTGAAGTGGTTAAAACACACGCTGTGGTTGACAACCTGGATTCACCTACTGTTTGAAAGGCAAAAACTGGTGGTGCTTGATGGGGTACTAACTCGGTCTCTGGGGAAATGGTTTTTGTTTACTGATTATGTACCGGTGGGTTGATTACAAGCCAAGTTCATATATGGTGACTGTTTCTGATTTGATAGCTTCACACTAATAACAATCCTAATCAAATATTCTGAAGCCAAGATCAAGAACACTAGGACATGACCTCAAACTAACAGGAGGAAAGTTCAAAACGAATCTTAAAGCGGGGGGTCCACCTATCTATCTTTTTTTTTTTTTGAGTTTATTCACAAACTTTTCTTCTCAGCATTACATACTCACATATTGTGTGTAATATGTCCGCCTGTGTCAGATTTCGTCGGAAAGAATAACTTATATTATTCACTGCAAGCGGTTTCCATCTTCATTCTGGGCATTTGAAGCCCACAAGCATTTATTTCCTGAATGTGGTGAATGCTGTGCTCCCAGCATTCACCACTCGTTCCCGCACATGCTCAGTGGCATCCTGGGAAGCCTGAGACTAGCTCCCAGGAGTCTGGGAGAGGCTAGAAACACGCCTACTCCCACAGGAGGAGAACCAGGAAGTGCAAAGAAGAATAGAAAAATAAAAGGTAATTACGGCGATTTAAATTTTTTTAAACGGCATGTCAGCATCTAGGCAAGGAAGAGAATACATACAGATATTGTTCAAAATTTGGGTGGAACCCTGCTTTAAATACTTGGCGATCGCTTGTAATGTACAGTGGACAGTTGGCTGCTGTTTGCAAAGCAACGTACCCGTATGTCGCTGCCTAATTCCGGGGTTTAGTGCACATGCATGCGTGCCCCCCTGCCCAGTACCCACTGTGATTGTACATAGCGGAGCAGTTCCCAGGCCAATAATTCACAGCTGGGACCTGTTGATCGGCTGTGTTCAGTCACAGCCCAGAGTTCTGTGTTGGTGTGACAGGCCCAACCAGGAGAGAGGTTTTTGGAGGGATCTCAATTAACAATGAAAATGCACACCTAGGAGGCACACAATGGGAGGGATATACTTAACAATAAATACAAACAGTATCTCACAAAAGTGAGTACACCCCTCACATTTTTGTAAATATTTTATTATATCTTTTCATGTGACAACACTGAAGACATGACACTTTCCTACAATGTAAAGTAGTGAGTGTACAGCTTATATAACAGTGTAAATTTTCTGTCCCCTCAAAATAACTCAACACACAGTCATTAATGTCTAAACCGCTGGCAACAAAAGTGAGTACACCCCTAAGTGAAAATGTCCAAACTGGGCCCAAAGTGTCAATATTTTGTGTGGCCACCATTATTTTCCAGCACTGGCTTTAAACCTCTTGGGCATGGAGTTCACCAGAGCTTCACAGGTTGCCACTGGAGTCCTCTTCCACTCCTCCATGATGACATCACGGAGCTGGTGGATGTTAGAGACCTTGCGCTCCTCCACCTTCCACCTGCGGATGCCCCACAGATGCTCAATAGGGTTTAGGTCTGAAGACATGCTTGGCCAGTCCATCACCTTTACCCTCAGCTTCTTTAGCATGGCAGTGGTCATCTTGGAGGTGGGTTTGGGGTCGCTATCATGTTGGAATACTGCCCTTTGGCCCAGTCACCAAAGGGAGGTGATCATGCTCTGCTTCAGTATGTCACAGTACATGTTGGCATTCATGCAAAGCATGGATGAGAAACTGAGAGATCTCTTAGTAAAATCAGCACACTGTATACACATTACACATAGTTAGGCACACATCTAACCCCTTGATCGCCCTAGATGTAAATCCTTCCCAGCCCTGCCCACTGTCATTAGTACAATGACAGTGTATAGTATTACCTCTGATCGCTGTATTAGTTTCAATGGTGATGTCAGTGACAGTTAGTCAGTCTCCCCCAGCAACAGTTAGTCTCAGAATGCTCACCACACTATCACAGTCCCATTATAAGTCGTTGCTCATTACTACTCTTAGTAGTAGGCTTGTGCAACACGTTTTGTAACTAATCGAAATTCGGCCGAATGTTGCATCTTTTGGACATTCAGATGCATCCGAATAAAAAAGTAACGAATTTCAACTAATACGAAAGAAATTATAGCGGATATAAGGAATGAATTCGACATGATTCGGTAATTCGTTAAAGATCTAATGAAACAAGAGGTCAACTCAAAGTAAATCTTACAGTCCAATCAGCTGATTAATTTTGTGCTGGAGGTTGGATTACTGGCAAAATGCATTCCTGAAAACTGAGTGGGAAGGGTGTTGTATTGTATTTGAGCAGAGGAGAAGAGATATTGTCATTGTGTGTGTTAATAGATTCAATAAACAAACGACTTTCCAAACTACGAATCATTATTACAAATCAATATACATACATAAATATTGAATTTCAACTAATACAAAAGAAATGATAGTGGATACGAATGAATTCGACATGATTCGGTAATTAGTTAAAGATCTAATGAAACAAAAGTTAATTCAAAGCAAATCTTACAGTCCAATCAGCTGATTAATTTTGTGCTGGAGGTTGGATTACTGGCAAAGTGCATTCCTGAAAACTGAGTGGGAAGGGTGTTGTATTGTATTTGAGCAGAGGAGAAGAGATATTGTCATTGTGTGTGTTAATAGATTCAATAAACAAACGACTTTCCAAACTATGAATCATTATCACGAATATATATACATACATAAATGTCGAATTTCAACGAATACAAACAAAATTATAGCGCATTTAACAAATGAATTCGACATTCAGTATAACAAATATCGACACTCTACAGAAATAACGAATTATCCGAAAACGTATTAACGTAACATAGCGAATAAAACAGAACAAAATTATGTATTTTACGAATGACAACGAACCGAAACTAAACGAAAAAATGTAAAAATAAAGATTACAGTATATATACTATAGTTTGTAGGCGCTATAACTTTCACGCAAACCAAACAACATACACTTGTTGGGATTTTTTTTTAATCAAAAATCTAGCAAAATACATTTTAGCCAAAATTTATGAATACATTAGATTTTTCATATTGGATATGTTTTATAGCAAAAATTACAGTAAAAGATTTTTTATTTTAAAAATTTTTGGTCTTTTTTCGCTTAAATCTGAAAAAATTTAAAACCTAATGGTGATCAAATACCACCCAAAGAAAGCTCTATTTGTGTGAAAAAAAAATTGTTTGGGTATATTGTTGCATGACCACGCAATTAACAGTTAAAATAGCGCAATGGCCTGGTCATGAAGGGGGTAAAATCTTCTGGAGCTCAAATGGTTAAAAAAAATTGTATTTTTCTGAAAGAGTAGTTGATGTTTGGCATGGACTTCCAGCAGATGTAGTGAGTCAGTCAAACAGTAAGTGGATTTAAACATGCTTGGGACAAACATCGATCTAGACTCAGACAAACAAAAAATTAAAAAGAATAAAAACACATATAGATTTAAGAAAATGGATTCAATGGTCTTTTTTCTGTTTCACATAGTAAATTGAAACCCAGATCGATTCAGAGCAAATTTAAGGTCGCTAATATTTCATTTCTTTTTATTCCTGAAAATCAAAACAATTTAAAAAGCTGAAACTGTTTGCAGGCAATATTTCCTCCACCCAAAGCCTTTTGGGGATATACCGGTACTATTTTTTACATTTATTTTTGATAGATGGATAGACCAATCTTGACTCAAAAAGGTCCATGAACATAACCACTCATTCTTTATGCCCATCAAGATAAAATAGTTGCTGCTCGACTTAGCTCGCCCTAGAAATCCACTTACAGTACATCTGATAGCAGAAAGCCTTAGCTTGACAGCACTTGATGTTCATTCACTTTTCATCTGTTGCTAAACAGCATAAATAAGTAATATGAAGTAAGCTACTTAACAGTCTGCTTCTGCAAGACAAAAGACTATTTGAGATGCTAAACAGCAAAAATGTTAGAAATCAAAAGATTTACAATAAATCTTAGTAAATGTTTTTATATGGAAAAGAAAAACATTTTTGAAGAAATACACATTTTATTAAACAGAATTCACTTTCATGTAAAAACCTAACAAATTAAAAAAAAAAACACCATTAAAGTAGAATTATGGTTAAAATAAAAAATGGCAGACAATAACAATAACACCGAAATCTTAGTTTTTTAAGGATAAGCTCACCTTTTGTAACATGTTACATCCACATTAACCACTTGCTTACTGGGCACTTAAACCCCCCTCCTGTCCAGACCAATTTTTGGCTTTTAGCGCTGTTGCACTTTGAATGACAATTGCGCGGTCATCCAACACTGTACACAGATGAAATTTGTATCATTTTTACCCCACAAATAGAGCTTTCTTTTGGTGGTATTTGATCACCTCTGCGGTTTTTTTTTTTTTTGTTAAAAAAAATGAAAAAGACCGAATTAAAAAAAAAAAAATTATATATTTTTTATATTTTGTTATAAAATTTTGCAAACAGGTAATTTTTCTCCTTCATTGATGTACGCTGATGAGGTGGCACTGATGGGCACCGATAGGTGGCAGTGATGGGCACTGATGGGTGGCAGTGATGGGCACTGATGGGTGGCAATAATGGGCACAGATTGCTTACACTGATGGCAGCACTGCTAGGTGGCACTGATAGGTGGCACTGGTGGGCATTGATAGGTAACACTTGTGGGCATTCATAGGTGGCACTTGTGGGCATTCATAGGTGGCACTGCTGGGCACTGTGGGCACTGGCTGGTGGCAATGACAGATGGCACTGGCAGGCTCAGATGAGGCATATGTGCCTTCTTCCTCTTCGGACCGATGTCCCTTTAACATAAGCCGGTGATCGGCTTTTTTTTCTCCTCACGCTGTCAGTGTGAGGAGAAAAATAAACCGATTACCGAGCTTTTGCTTACATCATGTGATCAGCTGTCATTGGCTGACAGGTGATCACATGGTAAGGGGCCTGATCGGTTCTGTGATCATCCGAGTCTCCGTGACTCGGTGATCACAGCGCGCGCACTGCGTGCCCTGCAGGGTGCGCGCGGTGCGCGTGTACAGGGGAGGACGTCCTATGAGGGCCTCCCAGAAATTGAGGTCTGTGCTGTGGTCATCATTCGGCTATGGCCCGGACCTCAAGTGGTTAAGGCTGGGTTCACACTATGTGCGCCGCAGGGCACAGCAGGAGGTCCGGTGTGTCCCCCTTCACCATTTCAAGTCCGAATTAGGTCAGAATTTTTGCCTGAATTTGGATCTGAAACTAAGCCAAAGATGCACAGGACCCTTCTGCTGTGCGCTCCACTACTGCCCTGGAGCTGTGTGAACCGGCCGGTAACACTCTCCTGTCATGTGAATTGGATGCAGGGAAACCTGCATTCAATTTGCATAAGTGTAATTCCAGCCTTAAGATGTAACATGTTACAAATGCACCAGCCTCCACAACCCCCCCGACCCCCTGTTTTGACAATGAGCGGGGGGATCTTGTGAATGAATGCCCACCCAGCCATTTCATTTATTCATTCACAGTGTTCTGTGAATGTGAAAACTACAAGTACTGTCAACATTTGCAGCTGTCGGCTTGCAGTTCTTAATGAAATACCAGGGTGCTGTTGAGCACTCTAGTAGTTCATGTCAGAGTAGTTCTTGTATCGCTGTATCGGGGGTACGGCCATACAGATACACAGACAGTCTGCAGGACCGTTGCATTACATCCACCATCTGCTGATCGTGGGTGAAATGCTTTATAGGCTTCTAACACAAAAAAATGCATATATTTTTACCTGCAAAAAAATCTACTTTTATTTTTTTGTAAAGGTGAACTTATCCTTTCAGTCTACTGTGTAATGTAGTTTTATTACCTGTTGATCCTAACAGTAGATCTATTATTTCCCCCCTTCCTTTAACAGGCCAAGCTGTGGAGCAAATGTGTCAGTTACAGTTGGGACAAACCATAAAACACTGACAAGTGTGTTACAATGGTCAGCTTTTATATGAGTAAAAAAAAACAGCTGCTGTATCTACTTAAAAATTGTTAGGCTTAAATTTGTAGATATCCCATCGTTACTTTATATATCCACACTCTGTAGCTGGGGCTCTACCATTAGACAGAGCTACCCAGGACTTTGTAGCCACCCAAACCCACACAAACCAACTTGTCTGCCAATATGTGCATATATGCTGGTGTGAGATTGGCTCACCTCATCTTCCTGATTCTGGCCCATAACAACCCCTATATGCCCAGGGCACCTCTCACTTAGGGCCCTGCAATTATTTGTGGTTCAGATTAGGGCTTTAGGAGAAGTCAAACCGAATGTTTGGAGCCCATGGCACATGGGCAATGGAACACCCATGAGGGGGCTCTCTTACACCACCAGGAGGGTGACTCCTTTCCCTAACCACTTCCAGCTCATGGTTACTCTATTCCCCAGGTATTGGCTGTTTACACCGATTGACATTTCTACTCTCATCATCTTTCATCACACCACACACCACCTAATCTGAAATATGCAGGTCAGTTTCAGATCAACATGTACAAATACATAAGTGGTTCATAAAGTGAACTTGGTGGTGAGTTATTCACTTTAAGGTCATCACAGAGGAAAAGGGGGCACTCTTTACGGCTGGAGGAAAAGAGATTTCATCTCCAAATATGGAAAGGTTTCTTCACAGTAAAAGCTGTGAAAATGTGGAATACCTCCAGAGGTGGTTCTGGCCAGCTCAGTAGATTGCTTTAAAAAAGGCCTGGATTCTTTTCTAAATGTACATAATATAACTGGGTACTGACATTTATAGGTAAAGTTGATCCAGGGAAAATCCGATTGCCTTCCGGGGGATCAGGAAGGTTTTTTCCCCTGCTGTAGCAAATTGGATCATGCTTTGCTGGGATTTTTTGCCTTCCTATGGATCAACTGTGGGTGAAGGATTGTGTATATGGGATTGTATGATATACATTTTTTTTTTTTGGTTGAACTAGATGGACTTGTGTCTATTTTCAACCTGACTAACTATGTAACTATGTAACAGCTGCTTGTTGCCTGTTAGGCTTTTTACTGGAAAAAAGTAAATTGGGAATAGTGCAGTTCCATACATTTAATAAATGGTTACACACAGTCCATTTGGATGATGAACAGTCACATAACAAGATAAACCTTCAACAATGTCCAGCAAGATGGAAGGAGGGAGAATTGCAGTACTCACAATTCTGTAACATGTTCTCACTTAGTCCTCATTCAAGGGTCACAGCCATGCTTCTTCCCAAAGGGGAAAGCACACAGCTCCTCTGCCACATTCTCAGCTTATTGCAGGCCAACTCCACTCCTCTAAGTCCCATCTATACCTTAAGTATGGGAGACGCTCACTCTCCCCCTACAGGGTGGGTTTTACGGTTAAGCCATAACCTAGAAATGTGTTTTCCCCTTATTTAAATTGTATGTTCAGCCAAAATGTGTGTTTTTTTTGTTTTAATTAGAGTTGGGGAAGGGTTAGGATCCCTGCAAGGGCATAACTATTAATCATGGAGCACCATAGCAAATTTTGACCCCAAGAGAGCTCTCTCTGTAGCAACTGTCAGTGTGTCAACTGTTATGCCGCGTACACAGGATTGGACATTCCGACAACAAAATCCATGGATTTTTTCTGACGGATGTTGGCTCAAACTTGTCTTGCATACACACGGTCACACAACTCTTGTCGGAAATTCCGAACGTCAAGAACGCGGTGACGTACAACACGTACGACGAGCCGAGAAAAATTAAGTTCAATAGTCAGTGCGGCTCTTCTGCTTGATTCCGAGCATGCGTGGAACTTTGTGTGTCGGAATTGTGTACACACGATCGGAATTTACAACAACGGATTTTGTTGTCGGAAAATTTGAGATTCAGATCTCAAATTTTGTGTGACGGAAATTCCGATGGAAAATGTCCGATGGAGCCTACACACGGTTGGAATTTCCAACAACAAGCTCCCATCGAACATTTTCCATCGGAAAATCCGACTGTGTGTACGGGGCATTACATTGCATGTTGTTGATCTTAACACTATTCCTAAATTAGGGAAAGGCAGATGGAGTGCTGTCAGCATAGTGAGTAAAGTTGTAGTTGTAGTAGCAATAATAATAAGCATATGGATATTTTATATTATGACAAAATTATGAATGCTCTTGTACATAATTACTGTAGAAGCCTAATACAAACTTTCTGAAATTCTAGCTTCTTTAAACTCTTGTGTAGAAACACAACTGTTCTTTAAAGCTTTTTGACTGCATTAGGCATACAGGGTTCATTTTAGTCTATGGTAGAAGTTCAAAGGACAATACATCTACACTGCTATTTCTGTAACTAGCGATCCTGAAGTCTGACTTCAGCTTTTCTATACTGACCACATCACAGTTTAGTTTTTCTTATTAATCTCCCTAATGGGGCCTCTTCCCACCCAAGGCCCCATTGCAGGTGGGTAGGCTTCTATGGCTATTGTCATACCATTGGATTCCTGTTGAGTTTTGCTGCTCTCTGGGGCTCTGTTAGAAAGATTGCGTCTTTCTGTTCTGCTCATAATAGTTTCACCTGACTGTAAATAAAGGTAAATCTCCAATGGCAATATTCTCTTTGGTACTGTAGTGGAAGGATAGAACCTATGTCAGCTTAGCAGTATCCCTGTGTCCCAAATGCAGATATGTCCCCTTTTTCTGACTGACGTTATAGCTGGACAAGCAAAATACTACTTTTTTGAGAACCTTTGTAGAGGCAACAACTTAATCTGCCTTCAATTTTACTCAGATAAGGTCATCATAGAGATAAATAAGATGAAAACACTCTACCCCAAATAATGTGAACAGCTACCCTCCATTCTGTATATACTATAGATGCATCTCAGGTTGGCAGATGAAGGTACAAAGTGTTTTCCTATATGAATATACAGTATAATGCTGCCCTATGGATTTTGTAGGTTTTATGGTTGACCAAGAATATACAGTATAGCCATTTGGGACCTATTCTTACCTTACAGGAAATATGCATTCTTTTCAATGTTTTATTTATTTTTTCTTTACATACATGTGTAAATTGGATTATCTTAATGTAAATATTCTGGTTGACATGCAATGCTACTTAAAACAAAACATTGCTACTATTTGTTGTAGCGGTACCCCCGTAAGGGCTGCTGAAAGTTGTGGTTTACCTGTCACCCTGCCCAGCTCGGCATTCACTTCCCAATCACCTTGAGTCGATGAACGGTCCATATGTTTGTTTTTGTATTTTTATTGAGGGATTTGAACTTGGATAGGTATGGGAATATATGGGATACCCAGTAGAATTTTAGAACAGTCAATTTGAGACAGAACTATGTACACTCCTTGTACATGACATTTCTTCAAACTCCTCCTGCACAACACTTGCTTGCAGACTATCACTCCTCTCCTGCACAACACTAGACTCCAGGCACAGCTAGCACATGGTTAGGCCCATCACTGACTCAGTCAGACCTTAGGAAATGCCATTTGTGGGCAGGGACTGCAGGTCCCTTTTTGTGTAGCAAATTAGAATAGAAAGTCTTTAGTGCTAGCTGTCCTTTGGGGGACTACTGCTCCCGGCAATCCCTCTTCAGGCCCCGCCAGCCCTCCTGGGTGCAGCTGCCCGACTCCATTGCCTGTGACATTGCAATCCTCACTGGCACACACCCAGCTCTGACTGTCGCCTCTCAGTCTTCTCTGGCATGCCTCTGCAGTACTCCCGATAGCACATGTCACTCACCAGCCCTCATAAATTCACACACACCGGTGGTTCCCTCCTGAAGTGAAGACTTGTCTGGCAGCACTAGCTCCTGCTGTCCTCTGTCCGCTGTCCTCTCTGACTCCTCTCTGTGCCTCCTGTCTAGATCCTTCATGCGGTCTTAAAAGGATTCTTTCTGCACCTGAGTTCCAGGCTCCTCAGCTGGGCTGACTCTAGGTATTTAAGGAGGCCTGTCCCCTGCCAATCCTAATTGGGGATTGGTCAGGGCTCCTTAGAACTCCCCAGGCAGCGCCAGCTCTCTTCCCCTCCTCTCTTCTAGAATCCTCTAGAAGCCAGAGGGAGGTAACCGAGAAGTGATGCTATCTGTGAGTCACCAGCCTACTCTGAGCCACTCCCAGCCCACACAGATCACAGACTACAGATCACAGACCACACAGCTAGGCCTGCCTAAATTTATCTGCTCTCACAAAAATCCTAACTCTAGTACCTACCTAGAGAGAGTAGAGGGTGCTACATTGTAATTTGCAGTTATATGTAAATGGAGGCAGCCACATAGGCTCATTACATATGCAGGTTCTGCTTCCTTCTTTGCAGTGCTACACAGCTACACAGCCATTGTGCTTTTCTGCTTCTTCTGACAATGAACTTCCTGTGTGACTGATATCCTATCTCAACAATTCTTTTGAGGTTAAGCATAGTCCTTGTAGTAGCTAATCTACCCTGCCTCTAGTAGCTAATCTACAAACCCCTTAATTTATTAAATTAACAGGGAAAAAAGAAATAAAGTAGGCAGGTAAAAATGTGAAGGTCAAAACAAATAATAAAAACTGTAAACTCTGCAAAATTAGCTCAAAATACAGTGGCAGTGCGTCCATAAGGGCGCACGGGCGCCACCCCCTCTCTCCAGCCACCCATCTAGCACCAATAGTTAGATTCATGCATTGCACCCCCTATTCAGGCACCCAGCCCCTTAACCTGATTGGCTGAAATGACAGGCACTGTGATTGGAAGCCTATCAGGCGTCCAATCATAGCAGAGGACGGGAAGAGAGGATGGGAGAAGACATTGAGGAGCTGTCCCACCGCCACCGAGACAGGGTAAGTACAGACAGCGGGGCACACTGACAGCATTTGATATGGCACAGTGGCTGCGTTTGATGGGGCACAGTGGGAGCATTTGATGGGGCTAAGTGAGGCTGCATTTGATGGGGCGCAGTGAGGCTGCATTTGATGGGGCGCAGTGAGGCTGCATTTGATGGGGCGCAGTGAGGCTGCATTTGATGGGGCGCAGTGAGGCTGCATTTGATGGGGCGCAGTGAGGCTGCATTTGATGGGGCGCAGTGAGGCTGCATTTGATGGGGCGCAGTGAGGCTGCATTTGATGGGGCACAGTGAGGCTGCATTTTATGGGGCACAGTGAGGCTGCATTTGATGGGGCACAGTGAGGCTGCATTTGATGGGGCACAGTGAGGCTGCATTTGATGGGGCACAGTGAGGCTGCATTTGATGGGGCACAGTGAGGCTGCATTTGATGGAGCACAGTGAGGCTGCATATGATATCACAGTGGCTGCATATGATATCACAGTGGCTGCATATGATGGGCATGGTGGCTGCATTCGATGCTGCACAGTGGCTACATTTGATGGGGCACAGTGAGGCTGCATTTGATGGGGCACACTGAGGCTGAATTTGATGGGGCACACTGAGGCTGCATTTGATGGGCACACTGGCTGCATATGATATCACAGTGGCTGCATATGATGGGCATGGTGGCTGCATTCGATGCTGCACAGTGGCTACATTTGATGGGGCACAGTGAGGCTGCATTTGATGGGGCACACTGAGGTTGAATTTGATGGGGCACACTGAGGCTGCATTTGATGGGCACAGTGGCTGCATTTGATGGGCCCAGTGGCTGCATATGATATCACAGTGGCTGAATATGATGGGCACGGTGGCTGCATTCGATGCTGCACACTGGCAGCATTTGATATGGCACAGTGGCTGCGTTTGATGGGGCACAGTGGGAGCATTTGATGGGGCTAAGTGAGGCTGCATTTTATGGGCACAGTGGCTGCATTTTTTGGGCACAGTGACTGCATATGATGTCACAGTGGCTGCATATGATGGGCACGGTGGCTGCATTTGATGCTGCACAGTGGCTGCATTTGATGGGGCACAGTGAGGCTGCATTTGATGGGGCATAGTGAGGCTGCATTTCATGGGCACAGTGAGGCTGCATTTCATGGGCACAGTGGCTGCATTTGATGGGCACAGTGGCTGCATATGATATCACAGTGGCTGCATGTGATGGGCACGGTGGCTGCATTTGATGGGGCACAGTGGCTGCATTTGATGGGGCACACTGAGGCTGCATTTGATGGGGCACACTGAGGCTGAATTTGATGGGGCACAGTGAGGCTGCATTTGATGGGGCACAGTGAGGCTGCATTTGATAGAGCACAGTGAGGCTGCATTTGATGGGGCACAGTGGCTGCATTTGATGGGCACAGTGGCTGCATTTGATGGGCACAGTTGCTGCATATGATGTCACAGTGGCTGCATATGATGGGCACGGTGGCTGCATTCGATGCTGCACAGTGGCTGCATTTGATGGGGCACAGTGGCTACATAAGATGGGCACAGTGGCTGCATAAGATAGGCACAGTGGCTGAATAAGATGGGCACAGTAGCTGTATTTGATGGGGCACAGTGGCAGCATTTGATGGCACAGTGGCAGCATTTGATGGGCACAGTGGCTGCGTTTGATGGGCACAGTGGCTGCGTTTGATGGGCACAGTGGCTGCGTTTGATGGGCACAGTGGCAGCGTTTGAGGCACAGTGGCGGCAATTGATGGGCACAATGGCTGAGTTTGATGGCACAGTGGCGGGAATTGATGGGTACAGTGGCTGCGATTGATAGTACAGTGAGGCTGCAATTGATGGGGTTTTTTATCCGAATTTTTCAGTTTGTTTGCGCCCCCCCAAAAAATTTTGAGCACCAGCTGCGACTGTCAAAATATACATACCTCTCAACTTCTAGAGATGGGAAAAAGGGACGTGCACAAAGAATATAGGCAAACGTCACACCCCTGCCGTGTTTTCAGTAACACAGACAATGAGAATTTATGTGCAAAATATGATTGGTTTATTTAACACTACTTTTCCTTTTTTTTTGCTTTTCCAAGCAACACATTGACTAATTTAAACGTTATATAAAAAGTTCAGTGCAAAACAATTTTGATATTTAAATAACACATTTTTTTATAGAGATCCTTATATCAGACCAAAAAGAGGGACAACTGAGGAAGAAAGAGGGACAGACAGATTTGGTCCCAAATGCGTTGGGAGGTATGAATATATACTCGCTAAAATACACTCTACTTTCCACTTTGACAAAACCTTGTTATGTTACATTCTGTACTACACTGTTCTGAAGATCCTAAGTTTCATGTCTGTATTGAGTTGTTGTAACACAGTATTATTTGCACACCATGTATAATGGTATTAAAGTGTTACTAAACCCAGTAATATGAAAATAGTTCATCCCCCTACAGTGCCCACAGCTTATACATTTTCTTTTTACAAATAAAATACTGCCACTATATCACTATATACCTTTTTGGATGATCTGCATACCACGGTTACGTGATAAACTGCACAGTTTCTCCAGTGCTGAGAGTTCAGGAAGGATGAGATTTCTACTGCAGCCTATATACACGCCCATATGTGTGATGTCGATATCATGTGACCTGGCTAGTAAATAAATGTTCTCTCCAGCAAAAAAGACACAACTGAGCATGTGCAGGTTGGCTACTGTGTCTGTGTTAGCTGGCCTTCCCCAGATAGACAGTGCAGGAGGGGGAGGATCTGTGCATACAGCTTTTTTACACAATGCTTAGGATTAACCCCTTAAGTTCCACAGTGAGTATAACAAGCATGCTATGCTGCATATACAGACTGTTTTTACTGTTGTAGGTTTAGTAACACTTTAAGCTTTCTTAAGAAGATACATATAGATGAGGTGATGTGTAGTCCACAGTGGGAGATGGGAACAATGCTATCTGATAACAGTTAGCTGAGGCAGAGTATACAAGAAGTTAATGTTAATCTCAACCCCAAAACAACAATTTCATATATTGCAGCCTCCCAGTTCTTAGATGTGGTGGCTGCATTACTTTATATTGTTCGGGCTTTTTTACAGTATTGTTCTAACCTGGATTTCCTGTGAACAACACACTAAATCTGGGTACACCCAAATCAAAATTCAGCTGGTTCAGTAGGGACCAACCGAATTTCGATCTGTGTGTAGCCCTCCCTTTTAGACAGAAGCCAATGGTTAGATTGGCTTCTGATGAAGGGGACTACTGGAAAACCTCATTCAATATGCGTTTTGCAGCCAAACAACCACAGCTCTGATCAACGTATTCTGACAGTGGGGTTGCCACTAGAATACAGTGAATAAAGTGTCCTGGGGGTTCCTGCATCCACATCACTTTTTTCAGCCCACAACTGAACAAAAACTAAAGCCTAGTACACACTGCTATTTTTTTTTTTCTTTTTCGTTCGTTCAATCCAGCGGGCTGGACAAAAACAAACTCACAACTTATGTCTGAGCCGCTGTATTAACAATCCAATGTTGGTACAGCAATCTGCCCTGTTGTTCTATTGTGATCTGACAGGGGGACAGCCCCCAGCCAGAACACTTTGGTCAGAGCTCTCAGCCACTGATCGTGAGCCTGTCAGCAGACCTTTTACGGTCATGCCCCTTTGACAGAAGCTGGCTGAATGGCTGCAGTACATACGGACCGAATGTCGGCCAATATCTATTAAACCAGATTGAACCAGATGATGCCGCCCGACATTCGGGCCGCGTGTACAGGGCTTAACAGTGCACACCCGGCTTTACTGTTCCTGGGTAGCTATGCTCTCTCCTCCACTGCATCTATGGAGGTAGCCATAGTTATCACCCAGGCTGAACTTCAACCATGTCTGCTTTTGTTTATCTTAATTAGTTAAATGATGGCTGAAGGCATTGTTAGTTTAGAAAAGAAAGGTAAGATTTATTTTGTCTTCACAGGTAGTGGCAAGGACAATGCATTTTTAGCAAAATCTACATGTATTTTTTGTACTTGTTGAAAGTATTCTTAGCGTGAAAAATTAAAACTAAAGCCACCATCATGTATGTATGGGTAAGCTGCAATATATTCTTTTTTCTTCAGTATAGTTATTTAAAAAAACAAACTTTTTTTTTTCAAATAAAAGAAGTTCATTGTTAGGGTCTACAAACATTTAGGACTGACCATGTGCAATGTGATATCACATAGCACAAGAGATTTAAAAAAGAAGAGAAGCTTTCATTGATTGCTACAAACCCCCTCCTGATGTTATCTATTTGCAGGAGTTTGATTTCTTTCTTTTTCTTCCTAGATTAAATTTCTTTCTAAAAACTACACTACAGGAGATCATAATCCCATAAAACCATAAAGGGATCATCACTCTGATGAAAAACTCCCCCCCCCCCCATCGATTCTGAATTCCAAAGTAGACACATGTTATTTTTCAAGACACGTTTCAAAGCATTTGTCGCATACTGACCAACTAAAGTTCTTTCTTTTTATTCTGTTGTATATTTTGTAAACCTTCTAAGCCTACATACACACAATCCTTATTTGGTTTTACATTACCTTCCAAAACTGAGAAAAATCACCACAGACCTTGAAATACTATGCTGTCAGCTCCCCATCCATGACAGCATAATTATGGTTGCTAGTTCTGCCTCTCCAACTCACGGGACTAATAATTATAAATGTAAAGATACCCAGCCCCCCGTCATTCTTGTAGATAGCTAAAGAACAGACAAGAGAGGTTTGTCTAATGCCATGGATGGGTGCTGGGAAAAGAGGAAGATAGAGTTTCTCCTGAAATCCACGATAGTCAGCATACCAAGATCCACTTGGTAGGTGGCTAAAAAAGATATGATAAGATGACCTAGTAGTGGTCTTGCTGCCTAAAGAAGAAGAGATGCTTCCAGTCGAGTACACCTTTATGGCCTCTGGAGGGTCCTGTCCACTAGTCCTATATAGTCTGTATATGATTTTAACAAGCCAAGATGATTTAAGGTAATACTTCTGGTATGAGGAATAGCCTCTTAGAGGAACTTAATGATCTTGGTGCTGCAAGGTAGGCTGACAGAGACCTAGACACATTGAGATTATGAATTTAAGTTCTTTCAGGTCCCTTCTAAAAGCTGGTAGCACTCACTCTTGATTTGGGTAAAGGGAATGTGTAACCTTCAGAAGCAATTCCTGCACTGCATATAGCACCATCCTGTCTGGTAAAAATAAATAAATAAATAAATAAATAAATAAATAAATAAAAGGCCCCTCAAGAGTTGAATCTCTGATATCCTTCTCAGCTAGGTAACAGCCAGCAGAAAAAAAGTATTACAAGTCCAATTGTGGACTTCGATTGGAGTTTTGAAAAGGAGGCTTAAAAAGGAAATCTAGTGACAAGGTGAGATCCCACTTCAGAAAACCTCCTTTCTTGGATGTCAAATTTTCAAAACCACTTTTGTCAAATGATCCATCAAATGGTTTAACTTGACACAACCACTTGAACTTTGAGACCTAGACACATTGAGATTGTGAAGCTGGGGCTTTCAGGTCCCTTCAAAAAGCTGGTAGAACTCACTCTTGATTTGGGTAAAAGGAATATGTAACCTTCAGAAGCAATTCCTGCACTGCATATAGCACCATTCTGTCTAGTAAAAATAAATAAATAAATAAATAAAAGGCTCCTCAAGGGTTGAATCTCTGATACCCTTCTCAGCTAGGTAACAGCCAGCAGAAAAAAAGTATTACAAGTCCAATTGTGGACACCGTTTGGGGTTTTGAAAAGGAGGCTTTAAAAGGAAATCTAGTGACAAGGTGAGATCCCACTTCAGAAATCCTCCTTTCTTGGATGTCAAATTTTCAAAAACACTTTTGTCAAATGATCCATCAAGTGGTTTAACTTGACACGACCACTTTGAGAGTCCTTAATTCTGAACCCATGTGTAGACCTTCCTGTAATAGGTAGAATTCAGAACAGGTAATTGATTTGAGTTGCTAGTGGATAGTTACATAGTTAGTCAGGTTGAAAAAAGACACAAGTCCATCTAGTTCAACCAAAAAAAATAAAACATACAATCCCATATACACAATCCTTCACCCACAGTTGATCCAGAGAAAGGTGAAAAACCCCATTAAAGCATGCTCCAATTTGCTACAGCAGGGGAAAAAATTCCTTCCTGATCATAGTTACATTGTAGGTGAGGTTGAAAAAAGAAACTAGTCCATCAAGTCCAACCTATGTGTTTGATTATAGGTCAGTATTACATTGTATATCCCTGTATGTTGTGGTCGTTCAGGTGCTTATCTAATAGTTTTTTGAAACTATCGATGCCCCCTGCTGAAACCACCACCCGTGGAAGGGAATTCCACATCCTTGCCGCTCTTACAGAACCCTGTACGCAGTTTAAGGTTAAACCTCTTTTCTTCTAATATTAGTGAGCCCCACGTGTCTTATTAAACTCCATTCCGTAAAAAAGTTTTATCCCTATTGTGGGGTCACCAGTACGGTATTTGTAAATTGAAATCATATCCCCTCTCAAGCATCTCTTCTCCGGAGAGAATAAGTTCAGTGCCTGCAACCTTTCTTCATAACTAATATCCTCCAGACCCTTTATTAGCTTTGTTGCCCTTCTTTGTACTCGCTCCATTTCCAGTACATCCTTACTGAGGACTGGTGCCCAGAATTGGACAGCATACTCCAGGTGCGGCCGGACCAGAGTCTTATAGAGAGAGATGGATTATCGCTTTATCACTGGAGTTAACCCCTTTTTTAAAGCATGGCAATATTCTGTTTGCTTTGTTAGCAGCAACTTGGCATTGCATGCTATTGCTGAGGCTATCATCTACTAGGACCCCCAGGTCCTTTTCCATTCTAGATTCCCCCAGAGGTTCACCCCCTAGTGAGTAGATTGCATTCGAATTTTTGCCTGCAAAGTGCCTGCAACCTTTCTTCATAACTAATATCCTCCAGACCCTTTATTAGCTTTGTTGCCCTTCTTTGTACTCGCTCCATTTCCAGTACATCCTTACTGAGGACTGGTGCCCAGAATTGGACAGCATACTCCAGGTGCGGCCAGACCAGAGTCTTATAGAGAGAGATGGATTATCGCTTTATCACTAGAGTTAATCCCCTTTTTAAAGCATGGCAATATTCTGTTTGCTTTGTTAGCAGCAGCTTGGCATTGCATGCTATTGCTGAGGCTATCATCTACTAGGACCCCCAGGTCCTTTTCCATTCTAGATTTCCCCAGAGGTTCACCCCCTAGTGAGTAGATTGCATTCAAATTTTTGCCACCCATATGCATTATTTTACATTTTCCTACATTAAACCTCATTTGTCATGTAGTTGCCCACCCTATTCATTTGTTCAGATCTTCTTGCAAGGTTTCCACATCCTGTTATTGCCCTGCTTAGCTTAGTGTCATCTGCAAATACAGAGGTTGAGCTGTTTACCCCATCCTCCAGGTCGTTTATGACAAATTAAACAGGATTGGTCCCAGCACAGAACCCTGGGGGATTCCACTTCCCACCCCTCACCATTCCGGGTATTCCCCATTTGTCACCACTCTCTGAACTCGCCCTTGTAGCCAGTTTTCAATCCATGTACTCACTCTATGGTCCATGCCAACGGACCTTACTTTGTACATTAAATGTTTATGGGGAACTGTGTCAAATGCTTTTGCAAAGTCCAGGTACACCTATGGGCCTTCCTTTATCTAGATGGCAGCTCACCTCCTCATAGAAGGCTGTTCCCCTGAGAGGCAATGGGATTTTCCCTGGATAAATTTTACCTATAAATGTTAGTACCCAGTTATATGTACATTTAGGAAAAGAATCCAGGCCTATTTTAAAGCAATCTACTGAGCTTGCCAGGACCACCTCTGGAGGGAGTCTATTCCACATTTTCACAGCTATTACTGTGAAGAAACCTTTCCATATTTGGAGATGAAATCTTTTTTCCTCTAGACGTAAAGAATGCCCCCTTGTCCTCTGTGATGACTTTAAAGTGAATAACGCAACACCTAATTCACTATATGGACCACTTATGTGTTTGCACATGTTGATCATATCCTCCCTTAATCTCTTCTTCTCAAGAGGAAATAGATTCAGTTCCTGTAATCTTTCTTCATAGTTGAGCTCCTCCATGCCTTTTATCAGTTTGGTTGCCCTTCTCTGCACTTTTTCTAGTTCCCCCATATCCTTTTTGAGAAGTGGTGCCCAAAACTGAACAGCATATTCCAGATGAGGTCTTACTAATGATTTGTACTGGTACAAAATGATATCTCTCTCTCTCTGGAGTTTGCAGCTTGGCATTGCATGCTATTATTGAACTTATGATCTACCAAAAGCCCCAGATCCTTCTCCACCATTGATTCCCCCAGTTGTACCCCACTAGTATGTATGATGCATACATAGGGTCCCAGCTCTTAACCTTGGGGTACACCACTGATAGCCTTAGACCATTCAGAGTAATGCCCCATACACACGGTCGGACATTGATCGGAAATGCCGACAACAAAATCCTAGGATTTTTTCCGACGGATGTTGGCTCAAACTTGTCTTGCATACACACGGTCACACAAAGTTGTCGGAAAATCCGATCGTTCTAAACGCGGTGACGTAAAACACGTACAACAGGGACATATTACATTTAATGGAGCAGACATTAAACTTTTCCAGGATCTCTCACAGATAACCCTACAGAACAGGCGCTCCCTGTGCCCCCTGCTGGATGTACTACGCAACCGCAACATCCAATATAGGTGGAAATTCCCTTTCTGCTTATCTGCCACTCTCAGAGGTCGAACGGCTCTCCCCCAGACCCCTGAAGATCTATCCACTTTCTGCAAGCAATTAGACATCCCTATGGTGGACATACCGGAATGGTACTCATTCTATTTCCCCTCAGACCCGTGGAAGCCTGTCTCCCACAGTTCATCACCCAAAGCTCAACGCCCACGTTCCAGACGACGCAGATTGGATCACTCCTCACCTGGAAACCGCCAATCGAGAAGAGATATGCCCTCACAATGCGTGGAAGGCGACATCACCCCACGTAGAGGATACCAAGAAGAATGATCTATTATTGATCTTTTCCCTTTTCCCATTCCTATACCTACATTAGTAAGTTGGACCACCTCTGCGTTGTTCTGACCGTTACTTTTACCTGAACTGTTTATTTGTTATGCTTGTTTTTTCCTTTTTTCTGTATTTTTGCTCAAAGCATTGAATCTCCAGAGACTCCCAGCACCTCACATTTTACTAGGTCACAAAACATCTGACCTATCTTTGGAATTCACCCACTTTCCTAGAAGGTACTGTTACCGTTCCTACACGCTCACCTTAGTAGCAGACATCTTTCCATAGGAGAAATCGTGTCATGACTAATTCTGATACTATCTTTCCTACCCGTTATGTTGTATTGCAGATCTTACTTCTATTTTTGCTATATCTTATAACTGTACAATGTAACGTGAAACAAAACACCTTAGGCGATATTCCCAGGCTCAGACTCTGCTCCACTTAATCACATATAGCCTGAATACGCCTACATGTAATCGTTGCTGCTAAATCACCTTCCCCTCAGCCGAGATGAGACTAATTACCATACACCCCTAAACCCTGAATCTCTTTAGCTATACAGTACCCTAAGCAGTGAAACGCACTATAGACCTGGATTTTCAATCCAACGACGACCATATAGAACACGTACCCTGCTATATTCAGGTTGAAGACCGGGGAATATCTTAAGTCATTTATTGTGCAACCCAGCTGATATTGAAACTTCTCAACAGATGTTTCATGAGTCACGATAGTATATAAATATTATCCCCCAAAACTACCAAATTCAACTGCCTACCTACTAATCCAGCAAAACTACGCTGATGGGTAAGAACTGGGAGTCTGAGACTGGGAAGATGTATGAGGATCTAGCCATCTCTGATCCTACATAGCAGCGTTAAATCATAAATCATTACTTACATATTCTCTTACCGTTTAATACTTTTATTAAGAGTCTAATGTCTTTCTCTTTTAATAACTTACTTTAAGGTTTTTTTATTTAACTCCACTATACCCATGCTACTAACTAGTACCTGATACAAACTGTAAGATACCACTTACTACAAAACGTCCCCTACAATATTTCCCTACTCCTTACTCCACGAAACCTCTTTCAAATTATGCACTCACATAACATTCATAGTTCCCTCTTTTATATCTGCTTATCCTCTTCGTCCTCCCTAGTGTTATAGAGCTTAATCCCCTCCTAGTTTACTGTCCCCACACAGCTGTCCACACGGACCAGAGCTGACGTTCCGGACCTTCTCCCCCCAGGTGGTTAAGCAAGCCTACAACCACCACTGATACTCGGAACCCCCTATTCCATTTATTTTCTTTCAAACTCCTCTTTTCTAACCCTATCCCTACTGACTCCTCTTTACTTTCCTTTTTTTACCCTTTCATTTCCTGAGGCCGCTCCTCCCTCTCCCTCCCCCATATAGAAACACAGAATTATTTTGCTTTCTTTATACAAAAGTCACTAAGTTTTACCAGTTCAATTCTTCTGTCCTTACCTACCCCCCAAAATAAACATACATCATGCAACAACGACAACCATCCAAACAACACCTGTCATTGAAATGCCTATCACTTAACGTGAAGGGCCTCAATCTTCCGGAGAAGAGATCACAAGTCCTCTCTGCCCTAACAAAACACAAAGCACACTTCTTAATGTTGCAGGAAACTCACTTCCGTACAGATACTGTACCCAAACTAGCAAACCATGTTTACACACGAGTTTTACATTCTACAAACCCAATCTCCAAAACTAAAGGAGCCACCATTCTCATTTCAAAACATGCTGATTTCAAACTAACTGACTCACTGATTGACCACGACGGAAGATACATTTTTATCAAGGGCACGTTTGCTTCCAAACCAATCATGCTTGCAAATATTTATTGCCCGAATACCCACCAAGTAACATTCTTCAAGGAAATCTGTGACCTTCTTTCCACCTTCCAAGAAGGCATAGTGATTCTAGGTGGAGATTTCAATGTCCCACTAAACCCAACACTAGACTCATCCACAGGCACATCCACGCTTCCGTATCGGGCATTACGACAGATTAAACTTCAATTACAAACCCTAACCCTCAACGACACATGGTATACCATGTTCCCAACCGTTAAAGACTATACCTTTTTCTCTTCTCCACACCAGAAGTACTCTAGAATAGATTACTTATTCTTTTCCCAGACAGATCTCTCTGTCCTGTCACAGGCCACAATAGAACCAATGTTCCTATCTGACCATCACCCCATCACGATGACTCTTACCTTCCCGGAAATTAAAAACACTTCCAAAACTTGGAGGTTGAACCCATCCCTCCTAAAAGACCTAGAAATACAAAGACAAATCACTACACGACTCAAATTATATTTTCAAGAAAATTCTACTCCAGACATCACACCCATCACACTTTGGGAAGCACACAAATGTGTTATTAGGGGAAAACTTATATCACTTGCTACCGCTGCAAAGAAAACGCACCAAGAACAAATCGCATCACTTATTACAACGATCAACAAACTCGAAGCGACACACAAACACTCTACCTCACAGAACACACTACAAGACCTTTTATACGCCCGCTCTTCTCTGATGACCGAATTAGGAAAACGTACCAGACGACAATATATTCTTAGATAGAGAGTGTTTTATGAGCACGGTAATAAAAGCGGAAGACTTCTAGCCCGCACGATTCAAGCTGCTAAAACTACCTCGATCATTCACTAGATTCGAGACAAACAAGGGACACTTCTCTCTAAGAATAAAGACATAACCAAATACTTTGAAAACTTCTACTCCAAGCTTTACAACCTCCCTCGACCCTCTACCGAATCAACTGATATGACTGACCGAATTTCCTAAATAAAAGACTTCCTAAAGGAACACTGCCCCAAACCTATCACCGCACAACAAGCAGAAAATCTTGAACTCCCACTCACTATCGAGGAACTACATCTAGCAATTAAACAAACAAAAGTAGGTAAAAGCCCAGGCCCAGATGGTCTCCCCCTGATATACTACAAAAGATTTTCAGATGCCCTCGCACGCAGGATGATAGCAGCATTTAATTCCCTATCAAATCCACTCACTCCCCCAGGCAACATGCTAGAAGCCCACATGGCTGTTATACCCAAGGTAGGAAAAGACCCTCTAGAGGTATCTAACTACAGGCCCATATCGTTGCTAAATGTAGATATCAAACTCTACGCGAAAATGTTGGCAAGCAGGCTATTACCCCTTATCCCTGACCTCATCTTAACTGACCAAGTAGGCTTTGTCCCCGGTAGAGAGGCCAGAGAAAACACCATACGCACTTTAAATATCCAACATTGGCTCACCATATCAAAATCTAAGGGATTTCTCCTATCACTAGATGCTGAGAAGGCGTTTGACAGGGTGGCCTGGGATTACATGCGAGAGGTACTAAAAGGCATTGGCCTGCCACTGCGCATGTTTACACACATCAATGCTCTATACACTAATCCCTCGGCAAGGGTTAAAGCAAATGGCCTCCTGTCGAACGCCTTCCCTATCAACAATGGCACTCGTCAGGGATGCCCATTATCCCCCTGATATTTCTCCTAATATTAGAACCCCTCCTTAATAAAATTTGAACAAATCCAGACATTCAAGGCATCTCTATTAACAACAAAGAATTTAAAGTAGCCGCATTTGCGGATGATATTTTACTGTCCCTACAGGCACCTTGGACGACCTTGCCCAACCTGCTAAAAGATATCACACACTTCGGTACCCTATCGAACCTCAAAATCAATTATTCCAAATGTCAAGCCTTAAATATATCTTTACCCCCACAAGACGCATTACATTGCCAAGACTCCTTCCCTTTCCAATGGAAAAGAAAAGCCATCACCTACCTCGGCATCCAAATTACTAGACGACTGACAAACCTATATGACTACAACTTTCTACACACTCTTTCAAAGATACAAGTGGACATGAAAAACTGGGCCAACTTAAATGTTTCATGGTTTGGCTGCTCGGCCTTAATAAAAATGATTGTCCTCCCCCGTCTCCTTTATCTTATACAGACGATCCCTATTCACCTGCCTCCCTCCTTTTTCTCAATCTACAAAAAAGCCTGTACAGCCTTCATATGACATAACAACACCCCACGCATTAAATACTCACGGTTGACAAGTACTAAAACCAAAGGAGGAATAGCCTTACCAGACCTCCACAAATACTTCCTAGCCTGTCACTTAACTAGAATAATTGACTGGAAAACTCACAAACTGGGAAAGGTTTGGGTTATGTTAGAGAACTCATTCTTTCACAACCCCTTACACATCCTCCCCTGGATCTCACCAAAACATTGGCCACATACCATCAAAACACACCCACTCATATATTCCTCACTGCTGGCTTTTCACAAGGCAATTTCCTCTCACCACATATCTTCCCAACCAGGACCACTGACCTCCCTGAGGGGAAATCCTGATTTCCCCCCCGAGTTTGTCAGCTACATTCCTATGACAAGAATAGCCACATGATAAAATCCTGACTCATCGCCTCTTCTATAAAGGCCAACTCCGTTCCTACGACAGTTTGATATCAATGTCACGCACAAAATCGTTCCCCTTCTGGTCATTCAGACAGCTGAGACATTTCTTTAGTCCCAAGGACAACACTGACACATGGACAAGAAAGCTCACACCATTTGAAGCTCTTTACTCTCTTACCACCCCACAAAGACACCTGATATCCCTTATATACTCCTTTCTCCAGGATGATTCCCATCAACCACAGAAGGAACCTGCTCGATTATCTTGGGGAAGAGGCATGCAAAAAACCTTCACTGATGAAGAATGGGAAACCATTAACACATATGTACATAAGGGATCATTAAATGTGGCGATTCAAGAAAATGGCTATAAAATAGTCACGAAATGGTACAGGACCCCTTCCCGCTTGCATAAATTCACACCTACAATCTCAAACATATGTCGGCAAACGGGAGGTGGGATCTATGATCCACATATGGTGGGAGTGCTCTGAACTCCAACCCTTTTGGGAAAAGATTCATTCCATAATAGCTCAAGTAACCACTTACACACTAGAATATAACTCGGCTCAATATCTCCTCCATCACACAACCCTGTCTAAACGAACTTACTTCAAATCTCTGGCTATGCACATGGTCAAAGCAGCCAGGCTATGCATCCCAGTACACTGGCGATCAACTGATATACCTACCATTAGAGAATGGCTCACCAGGGTTGCAAGGATTGAGGAGATGGAAGAACTAATATACATATCACAAGATCGCATTCAAAAATGTAACGCCACTTGGGCGTGCTGGACACACTTCAAAACTACTGATCAATTTCGATCCTACTTCCCTTCATGATACTCCATTCTCCAACCACACCTGACTCGATCCCCCGAAAGCCTGATAAAGACATTAGAATTTAGAGAGGGGGAGTGGCCTCTCTTACCCTCCTTCCCCTTTCCATCCCCCCATACTATTCCTCTTCTCTCTCCCCTACTACTCCTCCTTTCTACCCATCCTTCCCCTCTTACCCTTACTGTTTCTTCTCAAAACGCCTTACCCTCATCTCACCTAAACCACTCTCGCACCATCATACCGAAATGACCAACAGATCAGGAATAACTCGTCTGCCATTTGCCGATCTTTCCTCAACACTCAAGAAAAGGTTCTCCTAAACACTTTGGAGAGAATGACAATCACCGATACCTATAGACAACAATCAATAACAACCATAACTCCCTCACACACACAACTTCCCTCACAATGTTTTTATGTTGGTCTCCCATATAATTATCTTATTATGCTATGATCTGTTTGTATGGTTTCAAATCTAAAGATCTTTTCCTCCATGGCTTCAGATTTGGCAACTGTTTTTATCCTGCCTTTCAGTAATAATGTCATGGATGCTCCTTACTGTATTACTGTTCAAATACTGTATGTACACTTCTGTTACCCCTTTCAATAAACTTTTTTGTGGAAAAAAAAAAAAGAATGCAACAAGAAATGTAAGGGTGCAATAAGGACGGCTAAGATAGAACATGAAAGACACATAGCGGAGGAGAGCAAAAAAAATCCCAAGAAATTCTTTAAGTATGTAAACAGTAAAAAAGGGAGGACAGACCATATTGGCCCCATAAAGAATGAGGAAGGACATCTGGTTACAAAGGATGGGGAGATGTTGAAGGTATTGAAATTTTTCTTCTCCTCAGTCTTCACGAGGGAATCGGGGGGCTTCAGTAACCAAAACTGCAGTGTTTATCTTTTTGACACATCACAGGAAGCACCTCCATGGTTAACAGAGGACAGACTTAAAATTAGACTTGAGAAACTTAACATTAATAAATCACCGGGACCAGATGACTTGCACCCGAGGATACTTAGGGAACTCAGTAAAGTAATTGCCAGACCATTGTTCCTAATTTTTACTGACAGTCTACTGACTGGAATGGTACCAGCTGATTTGAGAAAAGCCAATGTAGCACCAATATTTAAAAAGGGCCCAAAAGACATCCCTGGGAATTACAGACCAGTTTGCATAACATCAATAGTATGTAAAATCTTGGAGGAGATGGTAAGGGACTATATACAAGATCTTAGTAATGAGAACAGTATCATTAGCAGTAATCAGCATGGATTCATGAAGAATCGTTCTTGCCAAACCAATCTACTAACCTTCTATGAGGAGGTGAATTGCCAGCTAGATAAAGGAAGGCCCGTAGACGTGGTGTATCTGGATTTTGCAAAGGCATTTGACACAGTTCCCCATAAACATTTACTGTACAAAATAAGGTTGGTTGGCATGGACCATAGGGGGAGTACATGGATTGAAAACTGGCTACAATGGCGAGTTCAGAGGGTGGTGATAAATGGGGAGTACTCAGAATGGTCAGGGGTGGGTAGTGGGGTCCCCCAGGGTTCTGTGCTGGGACCAATCCTATTTAATTTGTTCATAAACGACCTGGAGGATGGGGTAAACAGTTCAATCTCTGTATTTGCGGACGATACTAAGCTAAGCAGGGCAATAACTTCTCCGCAGGACGTGGAAACCTTGCAAAAAGATCTGAACAAATTAATGGGGTGGGCAACTACATGGCAAATGAGGTTCAATGTAAATGTAAAATATTGCATTTGGGTGGCAAAAATATGAATGCAATCTATACATTGGGGGGAGAACCTCTGGGGGAATCTAGGATGGAAAAAGACCTGGGGGTCCTAGTAGATGATGGGCTCAGCAATGGCATGCAATGCCAAGTTGCTGCTAACAAAGTAAACAGAATATTGGCATGCATTAAAAAGGGGATCAACTCCAGAGATAAAACGATAATTCTCCCGCTCTACAAGACTCTGGTCCGGCCGCACCTAGAGTATGCTCTCCAGTTCTGGGCACCAGTCCTCAGGAAGGATGTACTAGAAATGGCGTGAGTACAAAGAAGGGAAACAAAGCTAATAAAGGGTCTGGAGGATATTAGTTATGAGGAAAGGTTGCAAGCACTGAACTTATTCTCTCTGGAGAAGAGACGCTTGAGAGGGGATATGATTTCAATATACAAATACCGTACTGGTGACCCAACAATAGGAATAAAACTTTTTCGCAGAAGACTCGTGGCCACTCATTAAAATTATGCCCTGTACACACGGTTGGATTTTACGACGGAAAATGTGTGATAGGACCTTGTTGTCGGAAATTCCGACCGTGTGTAGGCTCCATCACACATTTTCCATCGGATTTTCCGACACACAAAGTTTGAGAGCAGGCTATAAAATTTTCTAACAAAATCCATTGTCGGAAATTCCGATCGTGTGTACACAAATCCGACGCACAAAGTGCCACGCATGCTCAGAATAAATAAAGAAATGAAAGCTATTGGCTACTGCCCCGTTTATAGTCCCGACGTAAGTGTTTTACGTCACCGCGTTCAGAATGATCAAATTTTCCGACAACTTTGTGTGACCGTGTGTATGCAAGACAAGTTTGAGCCAACATCCGTCAAAAAAAATCCTAGGAGTTTGTTGTTGGAATGTCCGATCAATGTCCGACCGTGTGTACGGGGCATTAGAAGAAAAGAGGTTTAACCTTAAACTACGTAGAGGGTTCTTTACTGTAAGAGCGGCAAGGATGTGGAATTCCACAGGCGGTGGTCTCAGCGGGGGGGCATTTCAAGAAACTATTAGATAAGCACCTGAATGACCGCAACATACAAGGATATACAATGTAATACTGACATATAATCACGCACATAGGTTGAACTTGATGGACTTGTGTCTTTTTTCAACCTCACCTACTATGTAACTATGTAACTATATGTAACTATGTATGGAGTTAATAATAAAAAAAAATTTAAATTTTTACATTGCGTCTTTTTGCAAAATGGTGAAAATCGAACGTACACAAAAATGTGAATATCCAAATTTCTCTAAAAATCGGAAGGTTTTAATTTTTCCCTTACAGCTTTCAGAATTTGTGAAAGACCCCCAAAACCATATATTTTCTGAAAGCATATGACCTCTGGAATAAAAAGAAGGTGCTACTGATTTTTAAGACCCCACGGTATTTGCGCAAATGTTTATCAAACCAATATATTTGCAAAAAATACACTAAAACCATTATTAGCAGATTAAAACACAGCTAATTTTACAAAATTACTGCTAAGTCTCTACTAAATATAAAAGCTTAACCTGTATGGAGTTGATAAATAACAAAAAATTTACATTTTTACGTTGCGCCTTTTTGCAAAATGGTGAAAATCGAACGTATGCAAAAATGTAAATATCCAAGTTTCACAAAAAATCTGAAGATTTTCATTTTTCCCTTACAGCTTTCAGAATTTGTGAAAGACCCCCAAAACCATATATTTTCTGAAAGCATATGACTTCTAGAATAAAAAGAAGGTGCTACTGATTTTTAAGACCCTGCAGTATTTGTGCAAATGTTTATTAAAGCAATATTTTTGCTAAAAATACACTAAAATCATTATTAGCAGATAAAAACACAGCTAATTTTACAAAAATCCTGCTAAATTCCAACTAAATATAAAAGCTTAACCTGCATGGAGTTAATACATAACAAATATTTGGAAGTTTGAAATTGCGCCTTTTTGAGAAATAGTGAAAATCGGACCTATGCAAACGTTTCTTAGAAAATCTGGAGGTTTTCCCTTTTAACTTACAGCTTTCAGAATTTGTAAAATACCCCCCAAACCATACATTTTCTGAAAGCATGTGGCCATTAGAATAAAAATGAGGAGATAATGTTTTTTAAGGCAGCGTGATATTTGCGTAAATGTTTATCAAATCAATATAAAAATACACTAAAATCATTAATAGTGAATTCATACGTGGCAAAATGTACAAAATTTCTACTAAATTCCTAGTAAATATAAAAGTTAAAACTATATTGAGTTAATAAATAACAAATATTTGTAAATTTTAAATTGCACCTTTTTGTGAAATGGTGAAAACTGAAGGTACGCATAACTGTAAATAACAACAATTTATTAAAAAAATCTGGAGGTTATCATTTTTCACTTACAGCTTTCAGAATTTGAAAATACCCCTCAAACTAGACATTTTCTAAAAGCACATGACCTGTAGAATAACAAAAAAGCGCTACTGATTTTTCAGAGGAAAGCAGGAGATAGAGGGAGTGGGGCCGAGGGGGTGGGCTCCATGTTTGAATGGACACAGAGAGCTGTGACTTGGCTTGGGTACCCCCATAGTAAGCGGTTTGCTGTGGGGGCACTCAACAGGAAGGAGGGGCCAAGGAAGCCAAAGAGGGACCCGAGTAGAGGAGGATCTGGGCTGCTCTGTTCAAAACCACTACACAGAGCAGATAAGTATAACATGTTTGTTATTTTTAGAGAAAAAAAAATAGACTTTAGTATTACTTTAATGTTTTGTTTCAGCCAGACTAACTACAGTGGGGACAGAAAGTATTCAGACCCCCTTAAATTTCTCACTCTTTGTTATATTGCAGCCATTTGCTAAAATCATTTAAGTTTATTTTTTTTCCTCATTAATGTACACACAGCTACCCATATTGACAGAAAAACACTGAATTGTTGACATTTTTGCAGATTTATTAAAAATGAAAAACTGAAATATCACATGGTCCTAAGTATTCAGACCCTTTGCTCGGTATTTAGTAGAAGCACCCTTTTGATCTAATACAGCCATGAGTCTTTTTGGGAAAGATGCAACAAGTTATTCACACCTGGATTTGGGGATCCTCTGCCATTCCTCCTTGCAGATCGTCTCCAGTTCTGTCAGGTTGGATGGTAAGCGTTGGTGGACAGCCATTTTTAGGTCTCTCCAGAGATGCTGAATTGGGTTTAAGTTAGGGCTCTGGCTGGGCCATTTAAGAACAGTCACAGAGTTGTTGTGAAGCCACTCCTTCATTATTTTAGCTGTGTGCTTAGGGTCATTGTCTTGTTGGAAGGTAAACCTTCGGCCCAGGCTGAGGTCCTAAGCACTCTGGAGAAGGTTTTCGTCCAGGATATCCTGTACTTGGCCGCATTCATCTTTCCCTCGATTGCAACCAGTCGTCCTGTCCCTGCAGCTGAAAAACACCCCCACACCATGATGCTGCCACCACCATGCTTCACTGTTGGGACTGTATTGGACAGGTGATGAGCAGTGCCTGTTTTTCTCCACACATACCGCTTAGAATTAAGGCCAAAAAGTTCTATCTAAGTCTCATCAGACCAAAGAATTTTATTTTTCACCATCTTGGAGTCCTTCAGGTGTTTTTTAGCAAATTCCATGCGGGCTTGCATGTGTCTTGCACTGAGGAGAGGCTTCCGTCGGGCCACTCTGCCATAAAGCCCCGACTGGTGGAGGGCTGCAGTGATGGTTGACTTTCTACAACTTTCTCCCATCTCCCGACCGCATCTCTGGAGCTCAGCCACAGTGATCTTTGGGTTCTTCTTTACCTCTCTCACCAAGGCTCTTCTCCCCCGATAGCTCAGTTTGGCCGGAGGGCCAGCTCTAGGAAGGGTTCTGGTCGTCCCCAAACGTCTTCCATTTAAGGATTATGGAGGCCACTGAGCTCTAAGGAACCTTAAGTGCAGCAGAATTTTTTTTGTAACCTTGGCCAGATCTGTGCCTTGCCACAAATTTGTCTCTGAGCTCTTCAGGCAGTTCCTTTGACCTCATGATTCTCAATTGCTCTGACATGCATTGTGAGCTGTAAGGTCTTATATAGACAGGTGTGTGGCTTTCCTAATCAAGTCCAATCAGTATAATCAAACACAGCTGGACTCAAATGAAGGTGTAGAACCATCTCAAGGATGATCAGAAGAAATGGACAGTTAAATATATGAGTGTCACAGCAAAGGGTCTCAATACTTAGGACCGTGTGATATTTCAGTTTTTCTTTTTTAATAAATCTGCAAAAATGTCAACAATTCTGTGTTTTTATGTCAATATGGGGTGCTGTGCGTACATTAATGAGGAAAAAAAATGAACTTAAATGATTTTAGCAAATGACTGCAATATAACAAAGAGTGAAAAATTTAAAGGGGTCTGAATACTTTCCGTCCCCACTGTATGTAACTATAATAGTAACTTGAAATCTCTACATCCAGTTTCTGTATCATTTACGTGTGGGACAAAAATTAGGCTGTACAAAGATCACACACATGAAAATAAGTGGCCAGAATAAATTGCATCTTTTTCATGCATGTTAAATATCCAAGTACATTTCAAGGATATGATTGCTAACTTGCCAGTTGTCTGAAGACTAAGGCACCTTTCACATGAGAAGTCTGATCGGGTCTGCATGTCCGTTTCTTAGGTAGACCCAATCCAACCCTCCATTCTCCTCTATTGGCAGTCGGATGTAAATGCACTTGTGTTTGTTTACTTCCGGCTACCTCCAATCCGATCGAATACAACAAAGACAAACAGAAGGGGATCTGTTTCCCTCCGTCTGGTCAGATCTGATCTGAGGGCAGTCGGGTGTAAACGGACAGCCGGTTCTCCTCCCAATGGTGCTACTTAGCAGAGTCAACAGTATGTTTTCAGTTGTCTGTAGGAATGGCATACAGGCAACCAGTGGCGTCGCTAGGGGGTGGATACTGGGCTATAGCCCTGAATCTGGGGCCCATAGCCCCGAGTCTCTTAACTAGGGTTGGCTCCGGGCTCCATCTAGTCAGCTGGTGGCTGGGGGAGGAACATGACTAGTTAATGTTATCAGGAAGTACTTATGTATATTCAGCAGTTCCGACAATTCAATCACTGTCCTGACGTCCACATCTGTACCAATCTGCCGGGCAATGTAATTGTTGGGAACCACAGCCCTCCTCCCGATGTAATGGGGGGCTCTCTGGGGACCCTGATGTATTGAGGGGGGCTGTGATTTAAGTGGGGATCCACACTCAGATATGTAATAAGATTTTATATATCATATATATATATATATATATATATATATATATATATATATATATATATATATACATACATACACATGTATATTATATTAATGTGTATGCCCGCCCAAGCATATGTCTTTCTTTACTTCGCTGCTAAGGGCTCTAGCCTCAGATCTTTTGTAGACCTAGCAACGCCCCTGCCGGCAACCACTGTAAGGGGATTATTTTTCCCACTGACCACCAATGTAAGGGACAGTTTTCCCTCTGAAACCTGATTAATTTGTTTTAGAAGGTATTCCTGTGAGCCTGAAAGTTATTTTAATGGTTCATATGGGGTAAAAAGGTTGACAAAGGCTGGCTTAAATTTACAGTATCTCACAAAAGTAAGTACACCCCTCACATTTTTGTAAATGTTTTATTATATATTTTCATGTGACAACACTGAAGAAATGACACTTTGCTACAATGTAAAGTAGTGAGTGTACAGCTTGTATAACAGTGCTAATTTTATGTCCCCTCAAAATAACTCAACACACAGCCATTAATGTCTAAACTGCTGGCAACAAAAGTGAGTACACCCCTAAGTGAAAATGTCCAAATTTGGCCCAATTAGCCATTTTTCCTCCTTGGTGTCATTTGACTCGCTAGTATTACAAGGTCTCTGGTGTGTTAAATTTGGTGTTATCGCTCTCACTCTCATACTGGTGACTGGAAGTTCAAAAATGCACCTCATGGCAAAGAACTCTCTGCGGATCTGAAAAAAAGAATTGTTGCTCTAAATAAAGATGGCCTAGGCTATAAGAAGATTGCCAAGACCCTGAAACTGAGCTGCAGCATGGTGGCCAAGACCATACAGTGGTTTAACAAGACAGGTTCCACTCAGAACAGGGCTCTCCATGGTCGGACAAAGAAGATGAGTGCATGTGCTCAGCGTCATATCCAGAGGTTGTCTTGTCTGCGAAGTAGACGAGTGCTGCCAGCTTTGCTGCAGAGGTTGAAGGGGTAGGGGGTCAGCCTGTCAGTGCTCAGACCATACGTCGCACACTGCATCAAATTGGTCTCTATGGCTGCCGTCGCAGAAGGAAGACTCTTCTAAAGATGATGCACAAGAAAGCCTGCAAACAGTTTGCTGAAGACAAGCAGACTAAGGACATGGATTACTGGAACCATGTCTTGTGGTCTGATGAGACCAAGATAAACTTATTTGGCTCAGATGGTGTCAAGAGTGTGTGGCAGCAACCAGGTGAGGACTACAAAGACAAGTGTGTCTTGCCTACAGTCAATCATGGTGGTGAGAATGTCATGGTCTGGGGCTGTATGAGTGCTGCCGCCTGCCGACACTGGGGAGCTACAGTTCACTGAGGGAACTATGAATGCCAACATGTACTGTGACATACTCAAGCAAAGCATGATCCCCTCCCTTCAGAGACTGAGCCGCTGGGCAGTATTCCAACATGATAACGACCCCAAACACACCTCCAAGACAACCACTGCCTTGCTAAAGAAGCTGAGGGTAAAGGTGATGGACTGGCCAAGCATGTCTCCAGACCTAAATCCTATTAAACATCTGTGGGGCATCCCCAAACGAAAGGTGGAAGAGCGCAAGGTCTCTAACATCCACAGCTCTGTGATGTTGTCAGGGAGGAGTGGAAGAGGACTCCAGTGGCAACCTGTGAATCTCTGGTGAACTCCATGCCTAAGTGGGTTAAGGCTGTGCTGGGAAATAATGGTGGCCACACAAAATATTGACACTTTGTGCCCAATTTGGACATTTTTACATCGGGGTGTACTCACTTTTTCTTGCCAGCGGTTTAGACATTCATGGCTGTGTTGAGTTATTTTGAGGGGACAGCAAATTTACACTGTTATACAAGCTGTACACTCACTACTTTACATTTTAGCAAAGTGTCATTTCTTCAGTGTTGTCACATGAAAAGATAGAATAAAATATTTACAAAAATGTGAGGGGTGTACTCACTTTTGTGGGATACTGTATATTGCCAATGAAGCTAGCATAAATAAATACATTTGACCTGATTTCCGTCTTATGCAATTCCTTGTTCAGCAGTACTCATAATGGGAGAAAGAGGGATATTGCTTGGGAAAAGTGAGATGTCCTGCATACTATAACAAGGAGCATGCTGAAAAAAATAGAACAGAGAGATTAATGCATCAGTCTGTTGCTGGAAGCAAGAAGGTGACTAGTAACAGGCAAGGTACAGAAGGTGATCTGTGTTGCCTAACTGCAGCAGAGTAAAGCCAGGTCATCAGACCAACTCTGCTCCTAAGTATGATGTTTTTCTTACCGCTTTAACCTCTTGCTGACTGCCTGCCATCAAAATGAATGGCTTCCCTGCACGTATTGCCATAGCTGTACGGCGGCTGCTTTAAGGTGTATATGGGGCTTGCGCGCGTGCCCACCTCGTCACTGAGGCGCCGATGCGCGTGCCCGCCGGCGGCAAAGTCCACCGGGCACCTGCGATCACTCCTGACAGAGCTAGATGTGTGTGTAAACACACATCCACATTCTGGCAGGGGAGAGGAGACATAGAACGTGTGTTCCTAGTAGAAGAATATATATCGGCCTAAACTGAGGAAGAAATTTGTTTTTTGTTTTTTTAAATTGGGGATATTTATTATAGCAAAAAGTAAAAAATATTGGGGGTTATTTACTAAAGGCAAATCCATGTTGCACTACAAGTGCAAACTACAATTGCAAGGTGCACTTGAAATTACACTGAAAGTGCACTTGGAAGTCCAGTCGCTGTAAATCTGAGGGGTAAATCTGAAATGAGGGGAAGCTCTGCTGATTTTATTATCCAATCATGTGCAAGCTAAAATGCTGTTTTTGTTTTTTTTCCTTGCATGTCCCCCTCGGATCTACAGCGACTTCCAAGTGTAGTTTGCACTTATAGTGCAAAGTGGATTTGCCTTTAGTAAATAACTCCGTTGTGTTTTCTTCAAAGTTTTTTTGGTTATAGCGCAGAAAATAAAAACCTGAGGTGATCAAATACCACCAAAAGAAGGCTCTATTTGTGGGAAAAAAAGGACATAAATTTTGTTTGGGTACAGCGTCACATGACCATGCAATTGTCAGCTAAAATGACATAGTGCCGTATCACAAAAATGGCCGGTCAGGAAGGGGGTAAATTCTTCCGGGGCTGAAGTGGTTAAAGGAGATCTAAAATCACAGCATGCACTTTCATTTTATAACATCAGCATTGTAATAGCAATACAAACAATAATTATTTTTGACAATCAAATATAATCTTTCTGTGTTTCATATACTGACTGTGCCTGTAGTTCAGAAAGCAGGCTCTGTGTAATATGTGACACAGCAGTGCCTACTCATAGGACATAATGAATATGGGGGAGATTTACTGAGTGTGGGAATGAAATCATGCGAGTCCAGCTGAACTCGCACAATTTCATTCTTGCATTTCAGTCCCGATTTTGGCGGCGATTTCATTGACAATGTCAATGGAAATCGCACCCCGAAATCACAAAAAGTAGTACAGAAACTTTTTGAAATCGGTGCAGCGCCGCAAAATGCAGGACAGTGCCATTGCCGGCAATTGCCGCCGATTTGACATGTCAAATCGCATGCCAAATCGCACCAATGTGAACCAGGGCTGATTGCCAAAGCTTAGCTGAACAAGCTGAAGTTAAAAGCTAATTGGTCACTATGCATAGCTGCCCACATTTTTGTAAACCCCCCCCCCCCCCCATGTGTCAATGCACTCAAGGAAGTAAATGCGTGAGGATCTTCACCAAGTAAGTTTTCAAACTTCAAGATCATTCAGACTAGTAGGAGTAGGCTAGCAATGGAATGTGGAAATGAATATAAGATTTTACATTTTGACTTTAGATACACTTTAAGAGAAATATAATCAGTGAAACTGCATCAATATCAAGGCATTAAAGTATGCATTTAGGTGCCTATAATATTGATAAATATTATCCTCTACATCATTAATGCAATGGAAGCATGCTAAAACTTATCAGAGGTCTTTTTTTTTGTTTAAGTCTTTTGCAGCATCCATCCTTTGGCAGAAATAGAAGATGCGCTCCTGCGGAACCTTTTTACAGGTTATCAGAAATGGGTTAGACCTGTTATAAACCCCAATAAAACAATAAAAGTGAATTTTGGCTTGAAGATATCACAGCTCGTTGATGTGGTAAGAAGGCATTTTAGTGTTTTTATCATATAGTCTTTTAACAACCACAATACAACTCATTTATATCACTCAAAGCCAAAGGAGCACAATTCACATAGTAGAGCACATGGCAACTAACTGAATTCCTCCTTTGGTTTTCTGACTTCAGTAAACTGAAATCTGGTTGGTTTCTTTTTTTTTTCAACAGAAAAACTTTTATTAAGGTGCAAGGCATATAGGCACGTGCATAGCAGTGCAAGAAACAAGAAGACATTGGTACATAATGTAAGCAACAGAAAGAAAAACAGTCAGCCATGAGCACAATGCAAAAATAAAGGTTCCATAGTTGGCCTTCAGATTGTGTATCTTATTGCAATGGGTTGGGGGGCAAGGTGCTGGAATTCTTCCCAATCAGTACAAGGAGGGGGGAGGGGAACCATAGGGTACAGGAGGAAAGGAGGGGATGGGAAAAAGGGGAAAAAGAGGGGGGGCAGAGAGGAAAGGCAAAGAGGACACACAAAAAGGAGGAAGGGGCAAGGAAAGGTTACATGAAGAGGGCACATATGCATACCAATGTAGGATTTGGCAATCTGGTTGGTTTCTGTACTATACATATCATTGTACTTTTACTTTGGTTTAATGAATAAGTTTGCTTGGCATTGGAATCTTATTATTCTTTTCTACAAAACACTTCCTATAAGATTAGATGCATATTGTTTACCTGTAAAAGCCTCCCCTGTGTAGACATCCAAAAGAGACTGAGACTGAAACTGAGTTTTTGTGCACTGCCATTTTGGGTCAGCAGCCCCAGCAGTATCACTCAAGTATTCAACTTCGCCATGCAGAATCTCTGGAGATGTCTGAAAAAGAGGGATGTTCGCAGCTGTGGTGACATCACTGATTCAGATCACATCCACAGGCATTAATTCATGACTGGTTTAAAGGCAGGCCCCGTAGGTCCAGAGAGCCCTGCAGTAGAAAGTTAAAGCACAACCCATCATTTCCTTTCACAATGTGCTGGTGCATGTGGTAGCGTGGGAACGAGAAGAGGCAAATGCAACAGTAGCAATCACCAGGAAGTTTGAGCCTGTGTATGTCAAGAAGGAGGCCCTGGCACCGTCACCCCTGTCGGCCATGTAAACAACACTGATGAAGCTAGCTCAGGACCTGGCCACCTTGAAGCAGGAGGTAGCCTCCTCTAAAAAGGACTCACCCCAACCTCATAGTGTCGAGAACCCATTGCACAAGGACTGGAAGAAGACAGGAAATGTTGGTAGTATGGTTGCTACGAACACATATCCAAGAACTGTGGGCGATCTGGACCCAGGAACCCTGCTAGACTGTCATTAAACTACTAACTCCCGGGGCAGGGGGATGACCCCTGCCACAGTCAACCCAAAGTTCCAACAAGTCTGAACTCATGGTCGCTCCGAGCCCAGTGGTGTCCACCCTAGTCAATGGGTAAGAAGTCTCATGTTTGATCGACACTGGGTCCGAGGTCACGGTTATGGAATATGATTTCTATGTGCAGAAATTTGGAGCCTGGGATTAGCTGGACCCCTTTTCGCTATCCCTCTAAACAGCCAATAATCTACCTATCCTTGTAGAAGTCATCACTTGGATGAACATTCAAATTGAGGACCAGGTGGTGAAGCAAGTAGTCGTAATCCAAGACCCAGTTATTTCCGCAGTGCCCGTGGTGAACATCTTGAAGGACTTGAATCTGCTCTGCCTGTTAGACAAATACAAGCATTCGGGCTGGCAGGCCCGTGGCTGCAGCTTGCGGGCAGTATGACTCATAGTACTTCAGGCTTTTGAAGCACAACGCAGCGCTGCTAAGAGGCAACCTGAACAAGAGGGGGTGGTCCATAAAGTTAATTTTGGCACCACTGCAAGAGGTGGTCTGGTTCCTGCCAATGGGGCCACAGGAAGCTACAAGGAGCTACAGTGATGGCAGAGCCTCACAAGGATCCCATAACGCCAGGAGAATGGCTGGTGGGCCATACCCTATGTAAGGTTTATTGCGGAAGAGTGTTAAAAAGTTGATCAACCTAGGAACAACCCCAGGCACGCTGTATTGGCTGACATATGTGCTGTAATTCCCCACTGCATCTCCAAGGCCCACCCAGGGATTGAGGTGGTATGTGCGTATTACAGGCAGCCATGGCTTCCTGGGACGAGACCGATACAAGTCCCTCTTAGAACAAAAGAGAAACGGAAAAAAGAGGGCGCACCAGCCAGAGTCTGGGCTCTGAGGAAGAAGGTATTCCTTCGAAACGCGTCAGAAAGCAGTGGCCCTTAAAATCTCCTCCATTACCATCTGGAGTCTGTTGTCGTGGAGACTGATTGCCATCATCTGAAGGCTATTTATATTGCGGTTTTCTTTCACGTTTGTAAGTAGTTTTTAATTTATTCTTTTAAATAAAACATATATCTAAGGATAATGCACAAGGTTGGTGCGCCCTCTTTTTTCCTTTTCTCTTTTGACTGCTAGGATAACCCTATCCTTGAGGGCAGTAAGGCCTGAGGCATTGTCCACTACGAACACTAGCCCAGCTGGTTGGCTCACTTGTGCGCAGGAGTATTTGTTTTCTGCTATCCCTCTTAGAACAGTTGGATGTTACCTTTGAAGACTTTTCCTTTCCTCAAAAGAGACTGCTTTATCAGCTATGGGAAAAGCACTTATTGGTTCGCCACCTGCCCTGAAGACTGCGGATTCACCGAAGCCATTGACCACCCCATCTATATGGGGGACACATCGCTTATCTGGGAGTGGTAATGCCACATTCCCCCAGCACTGTGCCAAGAGGTTAAAGAGGTTGTAACCCTTAAAAAAAAAGAATAAAAAGATCCCGTTGCTTTAAAACATGTTAAACTGCATAGCGCTTGTGCTGTGTCATTTGTCCCTTTGTGTGCTGTAAAAAACTTGTTTGATCCTGCCTGTTCCTGTGTCCCCCTAGGGTGTACTGATTGACCATTGTAATCATGGCTGCTGATCTATGATACCGTGGTCAGTTTACGTGCCTCTGTCAGCCCGCAGTCTCTCCCTCTCCCCCTCCCTGCCTGTCAGCTCCTGTGTGTAAGATGCCCCTCCCCTCCTGCTGCTATTCCGAGTGGCAGTAAAGTTAGTGTTCACAATTATTGCCGGCCCCCCTGCTATAACAAGATATACTACACAGTGTGTGCGTTTTTAAAATTTTATTCTATAGCTAAATATCTTTTTCCACATTGCCGATGTGCAGTCACGTGATCACCCAGCTGACGCCAGAGGGAAATCTCAGCCCCTTCCACTGTAATCCTTAGATCGGGGAAGGAGAGCGACAGGCAGTCACGTTACCGCACATCGGCGATGTGAAGAAATGTATTTAACAGCAGAATTTTTAAAAAACACATACAGTACACTGTGTAGCATAGCTTGTTATAACAGAGAGGCTGGCAGTAATTGTGGACACTGACTTTATAACCACTTTAAGGAGTTACTTTGCAAATATGCTACAAGGTGGAGTGATCCAGAAAAGCCGCAATCCACGGGCCGCTCCTGTTGTACTGGTGCATAAGAAAGACGGCAGTCTACGGTTTTGTGTGGACTATCGCAAGCTTAACGCCTGCACCTACAGGAACGCTTATCCCCTTCCTCAGGTGGAGGAATCCCTAATAACCCTTGGACAAGCCAAGTTCTTCTCTACCCTGGACCTGGCTAGTGGCTACTGGTAAGCCTCGGTAAGGTATCAAGACTGGGAGAAGGCCCCCTTTATTACACCCCTGAGCCTGTTTGAGTTCAATCGTATGCCCTCCGGCCTCAGAAACACCCCCAACATTTTCCAGCACCTAATGGAGAGATGTCTTGGGGACATTTTCGAGACCGTGCTTGTTTACCTTGATGCTATTCTCCAAGGTGTTGGTAAAGAACGACAAGCAAACCAGAGGAAGCAAGCTGGAGCCCAAGTGGGACTGCACCTGGTACCGGATGCTGGGGCAGCCTTTCTCACTTACCCTGGTCTATGACCAGGTCTCGGAGGGGCCCGACCCCATGAAAAAGAGACTGTATCGAAACATGCTGAGACCTTGTGTGTTGGGCAGTAACTGCCCCAGGAAGCCTACCGACAACTGGGAGGTGTTTGACGCAGCAGATCTTCCCCCCAGTGTATGACGCCCCAACTGACTGGTTCCTGCTTCCTCTTGTACTCGAGCCACCAAGCTCCACTGACTTTGAGACTGACAGCTATGATGTTGGGAGTCCAGAAGACCCAGAAACCCCATCCAGCACAACAGACTCTACTGACATGTCTGAGGATGTAACTTTGGGCCCAGGTGAGGGGCAAGCGGAGGACATGTATGACCCCTTGCCTCCTGTGGCCCCTGTGCCACTACCCAAAGAAGAGCCTTTGCCAAGTGGCTTGGCTGAAAGTTAAGAGCACCAGAGGCCTTTGCTGTCTAACCGTGGGCAACTCCCTGCAAGATATTTGGACTATGTTATTTGAAGTTGTTTAGTACTCTGCTTAACGATATTCTGCTGTGTTACTGTGTTTCAATGTTGTTGTGATGCCGATGACAGCATCTGTTAAAGAAGGATGGAGAGTAGACAGGTGTGGTGTGCTGTCTCCACTGCAGGTGGTGCTAAACCGCAGCGCAATGCAGAGAGAGCGGAAGTAAAGAGTAATGAAACTTCCATGGTTGCTGGCTGCCCATGTGACTCTGGTGCCCATCTTAGGTGTGGCAGAGTCTATGTAAGACCATGGCCCCTGGATTTGGCCTGCTTTATGCAAGTGGGTAGTGTAGGGAAAGGTACCCCATCTGTTAGTAACAGTGCTAGAGATAGGGAAAGGTTCCTAACGAGGGGGGAATGCGTAGGGTCGCATTTCTATGGATATCTTCCTGATTGGGCATAGGGTGGCCAGGCCGCATTTTGTCCCCTCTCAACAGACGCTGTTGGTTCGGCTGGAACCTGCTTCTTCAAATTACTGAAAATTGTGAGAGTGATTGCTGCATTACTTCGATACAAGTTTTAAATTGTACCTGATTGTGTGAATTGTTGCCGCCGCACCATGCTGCACCCATCCTACAACATGGTGACATTTCACCTGCAGAATTTTTAGCTATTCTTGTGTCATTTTATGGTCAAAAATACAGGGCCCTTTCATATTCTGAAAGCGTTTTTTGCAGAGATTTTTGAGTGCAGCTGGTAGGCTCAAAGGCAATTACAATTTACCAATTCATCCACTGCATATTTGAGTTACTTGATCAGAACACTACTAATAGAGGAGAGCATGTTGCCAAATTTAATTTCAGACATATCCTAAATGGTCAGCATTTAGTCAACTCGTACTTTCCAGACAGTTCCAACTGAACACGTGTAATCGCTGCAGGAACAGAAAGCATTATGCCGCATACACATGATCAGAAATTCCGGCAGAAAAAACTTGGATGGTTTTTCCGACGGAATTCCGCTCAAGCTTGCCTTGCATACACACGGTCACACAAAAGTTCTCTGAACTTTCGACCGTCAAGAACGCAGTGACGTACAACACTACGACGAGCCAAGAAAATTAAGTTCAATGCTTCTGAGCATGGATCGTATTGTTTCGAGCACACGTGATTTTTTTGCGTGTCCGAATTGCATACAGACTAACGCATTTTCGGATAGGAACTTTTTCCGACCGAAAAATAGAGAACCTGCTCTCAATCTTTTGCTGGCTGGAATTCTGCCAGCAAAAGTCCAAAGGACTTTGTGACCAAAAGCTCACATCCGACTTTTGCTGGCGGCATACGCGGCATAACAGATGTGTAAATATTCTGTAAAGCACTGCTGAATAACTGCAAAGCATCATAGAAGTGAGCAAAATAAAAACATAATTGTTTTTCTGAGCAGCCAGACTCTGGATGTCATTTGTAGTGCAATAATAGGGAAAGCAAGGGCTTATTTGGAAGATTTAAGCAATACAGACACTTCACCAAAGCCGGCGTGTTTTGTAGCAACTAGCTAAAGAACATATCAAGAAATGTAATCATTTAAAAAACAATATATCCTATTCACTCTACTTCATAAAAGAATGAATTAACATGGAACAGAAGACATTCCTAAACTTACAGAGAGCATATTGCTTGCAGTGCTAATACTACACAGCACAGTAATCCATGTGTGTGATTCACTTGACACTCTGAAGGATCCAAAATCGTCCTGTCTGAAAATCCTGTTACCTGTGTCAGCAGCTTTGCAATAAGCCACCTCGTTCTCATGCTCATCACGTATCTAACTACTACACCAGGGCTTTCTAACCGTTTTATTCTGGACAAAAATTTGTGTCCTATGCTGACCCAAAACAAAGGCCTGACTTTTTTTATAGAAACCTTAAAGTAGCAATGCAAAATAAAAGATGAATATTTTAACCAGCTACAACGTGGAATTAGAACAATTACTATCTATTTGGATAGATGCTTGTAAAGAAACATAATCTCTACAAAATAAAATCGCCGGGTATTTCATACAAATTTTGGAAATGCTTTTTAGGTGTATAGTGACAGGGGAAATCTTGTATATCAACTTTTAGCTGCCCTCTTCTTCCTGAAGCTCTGGTATGTGGGCAGTTCCATTATGTCATTACGCACAATGCAGTAACCCTGCACTGTAAATGGTGGGGGTAAACATGTGACAATGGCTGGGATTAGCTTAGAGGGGGACTGGGGGGGGGGGGGGGGGGCAGTTGAGCTCATGATAAGGTAAATATTAAAACCTATTCCTGCACCCCTTCCTGGAGTTGGGCATTAACACAACACGTTTCTTTGCATTACGTAGTCCATTCATGTAGAAAATTTTTACCTAAAATCTTTTTGTAGAAAAATAGGAACCCTGGAGTAGGGAACCTATGTACCCCCCAATACAGCGGGACTTTTTAGGCGAACAAAACAATTGGGTTTTTAGTAAAATCCTTATTTATTTTTGTTAGAAAAAAAGAAGCATAAAAACAGGAAAACTGAACATAGACCTGTACAAGAGTGCCTATACAGTAGATTTCCTTTCATACTGAACATTATATACTTTTGTCAATAAAATACATATTTCTCTATAAGCCTGACATGTTTCAAGACGATGTCCCTTCTTCAGAGGCGTATTGCCAAGAGAAAAATATATGTATCAAGGCGTGTTCAGAATCCAATCTTTTAAAGAAACAATACTGTGCATAAGATGTGCAAAAGGCAACCTTTTGTATCAGTAGAAAATTGCTAAAAAAGGCAATGACCACCACCTAGCCAGAACTGGTCGTGGCGGCTCTCCCTTGGGTTCAGGAATAACTCCGCAAAGGCCCCCGAATACAAGGACGGCCCTGCCACATCCTCACTGTAGCTTTATTATTTGGACAGAGACCTAGGATGTGATGAGCACTCGTGGGTATGGTCTGATCATCAGTGAGGATGTGGCAGGGCCGTCCTTGTAATCGGGGACCTTTGCGGAGTTATTCCTGAACCCAAGGGAGAGCCGCCACGCCCAGTTCTGGCTAGTTGGTGGTCATCGCCTTTTTTAGCAATTTTCTACTGATACAAAAGGTTGCCTTTTGCACATCTTATGCACAGTATTGTTTCTTTAAAAGATTGGATTCTGAACACGCCTTGATACATATATTTTTCTCTTGACAATACGCCTCTGAAGAAGGGACATCGTCCTGAAACATGTCAGGCTTATAGAGAAATATGTATTTTATGGACAAAAGTATATAATGTTCAGTATGAAAGGAAATCTACTGTATAGGCACTCTTGTACAGGTCTATGTTCAGTTTGTCCTGTTTTTATGCTTCTTTTTTTCTAACAAAAATAAATAAGGATTTTACTAAAAACCCAGTTGTTTTGTTCGCCTAAAAAGTCCTGCTGTATCGGGGGGTACATAGGTTCCCTACTCCAGGGTTCCTATTTTTCTATACTAATTTGGGACGTTGGCAATATACTGAAGGTGATGCAATTTCCCTTCCGTGGTTCACTATACTATATATATAAAATCTTTTTGAATGCACCACAAAGCACGGTATGTACATTGTGGTGTGCAGTGCAGGTGGGTTAGGATGCTATTTTAAATAAATGACATCGCAACACACCACATGTCAAGGAATCGTGTTTTATCGCACATTTTGTAATGCAAAAATCTGAATGGGCTCTTAAGTTAGTACGCAAAGAGAGAATAAGCAAGTAAATTCAATGTAACCATGTAGCCTTTGCCTGTAACAATCTTTTACTTCTTTCATTTACCCAATGGTGGCTGTGGAAAAAGGCTCCACATTTCCGATTGGAAGGTGCCTTCCCAAGAAACAAACCTCCACACATTGTGTAGACAGAGAAGGAGGGAGGAGATTACTGACCCTTGCCATCGCACATACCCACCCACCTCAATATGTTGTGTAATGCCCCGTACACACGGTCGGATTTTCCGACAGAAAATGTGTGATAGGACCTTGTTGTCGGAAATTCCGACCGTGTGTGGGCTCTATCACACATTTTCCATCGGATTTTCCAACACACAAAGTTTGAGAGCAGGATATAAAATTTTCCGACATCAAAATCCGTTGTCGGAAATTCCGATCGTGTGTACACAAATCCGACGGACAAAGTGCCACGCATGCTCAGAATAAATAAAGAAATGAAAGCTATTGGCCACTGCCCCGTTTATAGTCCCGACGTACGTGTTTTACGTCACCGCGTTTAGAACGATCGGATTTTCCGACAACTTTGTGTGACCGTGTGTATGCAAGACAAGTTTGAGCCAACATCCGTCGGAAAAAATCCTAGGATTTTGTTGTCGGAATGTCCAAACAAAGTCCGACCGTGTGTACGGGGCATTAGAGAAGGAAGAGGAGCCCACTGACCTGAGCACAGCTCCTCCTATTGGCACCATGTGTGTGGGGGGGCAATTTTAGCTGTGGCGTCCCACTGAAAGTGCTCATAGGGTGGTAATTGTGTTGAAATAGGCTCTACAAGCCTTTAGTAGTAGGCAAGGACCAGGGATTAAATAGCCTGGTGGCAATTTGCCCCCAGTGGTGGCCATAGTGCCTCAGAATTTGAAACTGGCTTGGGAGCCCTGTGGGACATGGACACTATGGGAGGTGTCCAGATTCCTGGGACTGTCCCACAGGATCCACAACACTTGGCATCAATGTACTTATTGAGTAAGGTTTTCTTGTTGAAACATAAATACAGAAGTGAAAAGCACAAGGAGAGTAGACTTAAATACAGGCTTTGTTAAACAAATTTAATATCCAAATGCTCATTGTTATAGTTTAATATATACGTTTACATCAAGTAAAAAACTTTCTTAGATAGTGGGGATAGAGTGGGGAAGGATTAGAATCCCTTTCAGGTTTTTACTGCTACACAGGACTCCGTTAAAGAGGTTTACCTTTACTTGCACTGCTATTATTAATGGTTTGCAGACAGGAAGTAAGGGGGAATCTGTGACAGAGACAAAGAAAGTAATAAACATCTGACAGAACAGGAAGTGAGGGAAAGTCTATCTAAAAAGACCCCAGATAAAAACCTGACAGTGGTTTAATTCTTTCTCCCTCTATGCAAAATTTAAAAAAAATATGTTTTATCTGGACAAACAATGAGTCTATCACCACACGTCACAGTCATGTAAGCTGTAACCTACTCTTTGATGCATATACCCATTTTAGGCTTGTAAAGTTTGAAGCGCTTCCAATTGAAGTGTCACAAAATGAGTTTACATAACAGGAAATCTGCTGTGGACAGCATAATCTCATCCCATAATCTCATCCCCATAATAAAAGATGTATGTCAGATGTCGTTGAGCCTGAAAGACTGCCAAAAATATATACAGTACTTGTGTTTAGTTTAACTAGCAATAGAACATATGTTTGCATTAGAGTATTCTGCTCCTGCATGAGACTGGTAACTGCAAAGAGCTGGCAGGGAAAATTAATGAGACAGTTGAAATTAAATAGGTCAAAAAAAACAGCTGACTGTTCAAAACGACAGACCTATTTTACTTAAGCAGCGTGGAAGGCAGAGGGGAAGAAATATCACTTCTTTAGATTATTAAAATGCTACCTAAAATACACTATATTATCAAAAGTATTGGGACACCTGCCTTTACACGCACATTAACTTTAATGGAATCCCAGTCTTAGTCTGTAGGGTTCAATATTGAGTTGACCCACCTTTTGCAGCTATAACAACTTCAACTCTTCTGGGAAGGCTGTCCACACAGTTTAGGAGTGTGTCTATGGGAATGTTTGACCATTCTTCCAGAAGCACATTGGTGAGGTCAGGCACTGATGTAGACGAGAAGGCCTGACTCACAGTTTGCGTTCTAATTCATCTCAAAGGTGTTCTATTGGGTTGAGGTCAGGAAAGTCAAGTCCCTCCACCCCAGACTTGCTCATCTATGTTTTTATAGACCTTGCTTTGTGCACTGGTCTAAATCATATTTTAAAAAGGGGGGGGGGATTCTTTTCTATACCCACTGTATATATACTGTATATATAACAGTATAACATATCAGTATAACATATACTCCTTATCAGTATATACAGTATATAATCCTTGATGCCATTTGTTCTTTCTGTTGCTGTATTTTTACATGTTTCTTAATGGATAACTATAGAAACATAAATAATTATTTTTCTAGATAAGCTCTTAGGGTAATTGCAGGTTCCTCTTGCATAAAGGAGATTTAACCACTTACCCACTGGGCACTTAAACCCCCTTCCTAACCAGACCAGTTTTCAGCTTTCGGTGTTCTCACACTTTGAATGGCAATTACTCAGTTATGCAAGACTGTACCCATATGAAATTTTTGTCCTTTTTTTCACACAAATAGAGCTTTCTTTTGGTGGTATTTAATCACCGCTGGGTTTTTTTGTGCTATAAATGAAAAAAGGCCGAACATTCTGTAAAAAAAATACATTTTTCTTTACTTCTGTTATAAAATTTTGCAAATTAGTAATTTTTCTTCATAAATTTTGGCCAATTTTTATACTGCTACATATCTTTGGTAAAAATAATCCAAATTGGTGTATATTATTTGGTCTGTGTGAAAGTTATAGAGTCTACAAGCTGGTAGATCACTGAAAATTGATTACACCTGAAGTACTGATGGCCTAGCTCATTTCTTGAGACCCTAACAAGCCAGGACAGTACAAATACCCCACAAATTACCCCTTTTTGGAAAGTAGACATCCAAAGGTATTTAGAAAGAGGCATGATGAGTTTTTTGAAGTTGTAATTTTTTCCCACAATTCTTTGCAAAATCAAGATATTTTTTTCTTTTTTTTTTCACAAAATTGTTATATTAGCAGGTTATTTCTCACACACAGCATATGCATACCACAAATTACATCCCAAAATACATTCTAATACTCCTCCTGAATGTATGGCGATACCACATGTGTGAGACTTTTATGTACCGTGGCCACATACAGAGGCGCAACATGCAGGGAGCGCCATCAGGCGTTCTAGGAGCATAAATTACACATCTAATTTCTTGACTACCTCTTGCACTTTTGAAGGCCCTGGAACTGCAGGACAATAAAAACGCCCAAAAAATGACCCCATTATGGAAAGAAAACACCCCAACGTATAATCTATGAGGCATATTGAGTCTTTTGAACATGTCATTTTTTTCTACAAGTTTTTGGAAAATGTGGAAAGGAAATGAAAATGCATTTTTTTTTACACAAAGTTGTCCATTTATACAATATTTCTAACACATAGCATATACATGCAAAAAAATACACCCCAAAACATTGTCTGCTCCTCCTCCTGAGTATGGCGATATCACAGGTGTGAGACTTTTACACAGTCTGGCCACATACAGAGGCCAAACAGGGAGCACCATCAGGTTCTAGGGGCATAAATGTCAAATCTAATTTGACTACCTATTACACTTTGAGGCACTGTAGTGGCATGGATGAACTGTGGATGGGGATGGCTGAGTATGGATGGGATGGCTGAGTATGGCTGAGTATGGCTAGGTATGGATGGGATGGCTGGGTCTGGTATGGCTGAGTATGTCTGGGTCGGGTATGGCTGAGTGTGGATGGGATGGCTGGGTATGGCTGAGGATGGATGGATGAATATTGCTGAGCATAGATGGATGGATGAGTATTGCTAAGTATGGATGGATGGATGTGTATTGCTGAGCATGGATGGATGGATGAGTATTGCTGAGCATGGATGAGTATAGATGGCTGAGCATGGATGGCTGGATGAGTATTGCTGAGTATGGATGGATGAATATTGCTGAGGATGGATGGATGAATATTGCTGAGGATGGATGGATGAGTATTGCTGAGTATGGATGGATGGATGAGTATTGCTGAGCATGGATGGATGGATGAGTATTGCTGAGTATGGATGGATGGGTGAGTATTGCTGAGTATGGATGGATGGATGAGTATTGCTGAGTATGGATGGATGGATGAGTATTGCTGAGCATGGATGGATGGATGAGTATTGCTGAGTATGGATGAGTATAGATGGCTGAGCATGGATAGATGGATGAGTATTGCTGAGGATGGATGGATGAGTATTGCTGAGTATGGATGGATGAGTATTGCTGAGTATGGATGGATGGATGAGTATTGCTGAGCATGGATGGATGGATGAGTATTGCTGAGTATGGATGGATGGATGGATGAGTATTGCTGAGGATGGATGGATGGATGAGTATTGCTGAGTATGGATGAGTATGGATGGATAGATGAGTATTGCTGAGGATGGATAGATGAGTATTTCTGAGGATGGATGGATGAGTATTGCTGAGGATGAATGGATGAGTATTGCTGAGGATGGATGAGTATCGCTGAGGATGAATGGATGAGTATTGCTGAGGATGGATGAGTATTGCTGAGGATTGATGGATGAGTATTGCTGAGGGTGGATGGAGGATGGATGGATGAGTATTGCTGAGGATGGATGAGTATTGCTGAGGATGGATGGAAGGATGAGTATTGTTAAAGATGGATGAGTATTGCTGAGTATGGATGAGTATAGATGGCTGAGCATGGATAGATGGATGAGTTTTGCTGAGGATGGATGGATGAGTATTGCAGAGTATGGATGGATGAGTATTGCTGAGTATGGATGGATGGATGAGTATTGCTGAGCATGGATGGATGGATGAGTATTGCTGAGTATTGCTGAGTATGGATGGATGGATGAGTATTGCTGAGGATGGATGGATGGATGAGTATTGCTGAGTATGGATGAGTATGGATGGATGGATGAGTATTGCTGAGGATGAATGGATGAGTATTGCTGAGGATGGATGAGTATTGCTGAGGATGAATGGATGAGTATTGCTGAGGATGGATGAGTATTGCTGAGGAAGGATGGATGGATGGATGAGTATTGCTGATGATGGATTGATGGATGAGTATTGCTGAGGGTGGATGGAGGATGGATGGATGAGTATTGCTGAGGATGGATGGGTATTGCTGAGGATGGATGGAAGGATGAGTATTGCTGAGCATGGATGAGTATGGATGGATGGATGAGTATGGCTGAGCATGGATGTGTATGGATGGATGGATGAGTATTGCTGAGGATGGATGAGTATTGCTGAGGATGGCTGAGCAGGAATTGTTACATATTAGTGCTGTGGGCATTACACATCCAGCCCAAAGCGCTGCTGCACCTGATCTCTCCCCTCTCCGCTCACACTGTACCATTCGGTACAGAGAGGGGAGAGAGGAAGCAGACATGACGCCGATTTGTTTACAAGTGATCACTCCGTCGTTTGACGGAGCGATCATGTGGTAAATGGCCGCTGTCAGCGGGCATTTACCGTAAACCGTAATGCGCCGAGTCTGGCCACGGACATTCCCGGGTGTGCGCCCCAGGGGGCACGCGGGAGCAACATTCTGGGAGGACATCCATGGACGCCCTCCCAGAATAAGCTTTCGGCTATGGCCCGGTCGGCATGTGGTTAAAGGCGTTGTAAACCCTCGCCATTTTTCACCTTAATGCATTCTATGCAGTACAGTGAAAAACCTCCTGTGCTGCAGCAGCGCCCCCGAGCCCCCCTTATACTTACCTGAGTCCTGTAATTCCCACAATGGGAACGAGCACACCAGCCCCGGGCCGGTGTCTCGTGTCCTGATTGGATAGATTGATAGCAGCGCAGCCATTGACTCCCGCTGCTGTCAATCAAATCAGATGACGCGGGCCCGGGGTCAGAGCCGAGTCCTGCTGTCTGTGTCTACGGACGCAGCAGCAGGACACGGGAGCGTGCCCGCACGGGTGTCCCGTCGGAGGGCGCTTCTCTGGCAGGACACTCGAGAAGAGGAGGAGCCAGGAGCGCCGCGGAGGGACCACAGAAGAGGAGGATCGGGGCCACTCTGTGCAAAACCAACTGCACAACGGAGGTAAGTATGACATGTTTGTTTTTTTTAACTGAACCTTTACAACCACTTTAAAGTAGACTTTCCATCCTAAAAACTGTACAGAATTAATTGTACAAAAGTAATGTGGTATTACCCAACCATTAAATTGCCCCTGAAATGTTCTCTTTCTCTGATTGCTCATTAGATGGCTAAGCAATAAAATATAAATAGTTTTTTGTTTGTATACTTATCAATAATCATTTTTCAGCAATGTGTTGCTTTATCAACATATGGTTCTATTTGGAAATAACTAATTTTTGGTAGGGTGGCCTTTTGTCTCTTGCTATACCATCTAACAGTATCTGTGCTGTTGTAAGCTATTTATTGTATCCTTTCCCATGTCACAGCGCTCTGGCAAACCCTGGATAGCAGTTGTGAAAACTCTGTGTACAAATTAATTTTACCTTTCTGGGGGAAAGAAAAGATAAAGGGAAATAAAGTGGAAGGAGGTATCATAGGTTTTTACACATAATTGTATAGATATCTAGGTATTGCTAGAGAGCTGTGATAAGAGAGAGGGAGCAATACAGAGCTTACAACAGCCTGTGTACTGTTAGATAGCAAGAGAAATCACATGAGTAGATAGATGAAAATATATAGATATACACTATAATACCAAAAGCATTGGGACTCCTGCCTTTACACACACATGAACTTTAATGGCATCCCAGTCTTAGTCCGTAGGGTTCAATATTGAGTTGGTCCACCCTTTGCAGCTATAATAGCTTTAACTCTTCTGGGAAGGCTGCCCACAAGGTTTAGGAGTGTCTATGGGAATGTTTGACCATTCTTCCAGAAATGCATTTGTGAGGTCAGGCACTGATGTGGATGAGAAGGCCTAGCTCACACAGGTGTTCTATCGTGTTGAGTTTAGGACTCTGTGCAGCCCAGTCAAGTTCCTCCATCCCAAACTGAAACATGGAAGGAAGACTATAACCCACAAGAAGAGTCCTTCCTACAGACCCTACACAAGATTTATGGTCTATTTAAGATCAAAGTTTTGACATATAAAATCTGATGGGATATTATTTAAAATAAGTGACACAATGAAAATGTCAGTTCTGCACGTACAGTGCCTTGAAAAAGTATTCATATCCCTTGATATTTTTCACATTTTCTCATGTTAAAACGAAAAACGTAAATGTATTTTATTAGGATTTTATGTGATAGACCAACACAAAGTGGCACATAATTGTGAAGTGGAAGGAAAATGATAAATGGTTTTCAAATTTTTTTACAAATAAATATCCGAAAAGTGTGGCGTGCATTTGTATTCAGCCCTCTTTACTCTAATACCTCTAACTAAAATTAGGTGAACCAATTGCCTTCAGAAGTCACCCAATTTGTAAATAGAGTCCACCTGCGTGTAATTTAATCTCAGTATAAATACAGCTGTTCAATGAAGCCCTCAGGGGTTTGTTAGAGAACCTTAGTGAACAAACGGCATCATGAAGGCCAAGGAACACACCAGACAGGTCAGGGATAAAGTTGTGGAGAAGTTTAAAGCAGGGTTAGGTTATATCCATCATCTGAAAATGGAAAGAGGATGGCACAACTGTAAACCTACCAAGACATGGCCATCCACCTAAACTGACAGGCCAGGCAAGGAGATAATTAATAAGATAAGCAGCGAAGAGGCCCATGGTAACTCTGGAGGAGCTGCAGGGATCCACAGCTCAGGTGGGGGAATCTGTCCACAGGACAACTAATAGTTGTTCACTCCACAAATCTGGCCTTTATGGAAGAGTGGCAAGAAGAAAGCCATTGTAGAAAGAAAGCCATAAGAAGTCCTGTTTGCAGTTTGCGAGAAGCCATGTGGGGGATAAACATGTGGAAAAAGGTGTTCTGGTTAGTGAGACCAAAATTTAACTTTTTGGCCTAAAAGCAAAACGCTGTGTGCAGCAGAAAACAAACACTGCACACCACCCTGAACATACCATCCCCACTGCGAAACATGGTGGTGGCAGCATCATTTTGTGGGGATGCTTTTCTTTAGCAGGGACAGGGAAGCTGGTCAGAGTTGATGGGAAGATGGATGGAGCCAAATACAGTGCAATCTTAGAACAAAACCTGTTAGAGTCTGTAAAAGACTTGAGACTGCGGCAGAGGTTCAGAGGTTCCAGCAGGACAACGACCCTAAACATACAGCCAGAACTACAATGGAATGGTTTAGATCAAAGCCAATTCATGTGTTAGAATGGCCCAGTCAAAGTCCAGACCTAAATCCAATTGAGAGTCTGTGGCAAGACTTGAAAATTGCTGTTCACAGACACTCTCCATTCAATCTGACAGAGCTTGAGCTATTTTGCAAAGAAGAATGGGCAAACATGTCACTCTCTAGATGTGCCAAGCTGGTAGAGACATCCCAAAAAGACTTGCAGCTATAATTGCAGCGAAAGGTGGTTCTACAAAGTATTGACTCAGGGGGGCTGAATAAAAATGCACGCCACATTTTTCAGATATTTATTTGGAAAAAAATTGGTAAACCATTTATCATTTTTCTTCCACTTCACAATTATGTGCCACTTTGTGTTGGTCTATCACATAAAATCACAATAAAATACATTTACGTTTTTGGTTGTAACATGAGAAAATGTGGAAAATTTCAAGGGGTGTGAATACTTTTTCAAGGCACTGTACTTCTGTATTCTCCTGTTATTTTCTCTCTCCAAAAATATATATCTCATTTCCTTTTATATTCTTGACAGGACGAAAAGAAACAGCTGATGACCACAAATGTTTGGCTGAGACAGGTAATATAATTTATGCCTCTTGACCTTTAAAGCACATACATATTGTATATGCTACTTGTATATAATACTGTTCCACTACAGCAAGTGGATCTAGAAGATTGATATAGATCTAAATACTTATTATTTACATTCTTAGCTGTGTGTTATTTTGGTAAAACAGTAAGCTAAGTATATATAGTACAATTACACACTGGGAAAAGCATCCAAAATAATGATTCTAATATCTGAAGAAGACCCATGCCCACAATCTTTAAATGTGTTCAGGCTTATTGTTATAGAACCATTTACACTCTAAACTGCAGAAAACTGTGGGATACAACTTTCAATAACTTTAAAGCGGAACTGTGATCAGGCTGTGGACATTTACATATTTACATATTTTCTACGAGCCGCAAATCTGCTTTAAAGAAATTCTTAAAGACTTCTGCATCTGCAAGCACTTTGGAGCAATCCATCCTCAAAGAGAAGCAGTAATGTCATTCAATTCAGGCTTCAGAACTCTGCTGTCTCCCCTCTTCCTGTACACCTGCTCTACATTTACATTACAGATTAGACAGGGACAAGCTGTCAATTCACAGCTGGTAGTGGGGGAGCAAAATCAGATACTGAGAGAAAAGGAAAGTATCTTTTACAGTAAGCGTTGAAGATGAGTAACTTCAAAGCGCTTGTAACTATAGTGAACCAGCCCTAACACTGTGTCGCTGGAGAAAAAGCACTTTCCATGTCACCCTGCATAGGTAATTTAGTAAACACAGAGGCCCATGCCAGGGTCCAGGTCCAGCCTTTTCCGTTTTCACCTACACAGGCTGACAGGCAGGCCCTTCATCCCCCCTCCCCTGCCTATCCCAGTACAACATGTCATGTGCACAAGGCGGGGCCAGGCAGGCCACACTCTGAGCTGCCGGGTGAAAGAGGTGGGCTGGTTTGTGAATATGGAAATCAGGGGGCACGCCCACCCTTTGCCAGGCCAGGCCCTCTAAATTTCCTCTTTTACATACAAGCCTACCACTTTCACTTGGCAGCTTATGGTGTGGCCTGCCTGGCCCCACCTTGTGTGTACCGGCAGCCAGCAGCAGGAACATCTTGGCACATAATGGAAGCAGCAGGTGGTAGTGAGGGGGAGGGGGAGCCAGGTCAACTTTGCATCAGGGCCCACAAGCTTTAAGATATTCCAGTGAATGGAATCAATTGGAAGACAACATTTCTTCCACAGCCAAAGCCCACCCTCTAAGCCACTTACTTCCCAGATGTAAAGGGGGAACCTCACACACCTCTACATGGATATTATAATGCCTCCTGCATCTCTCAGTCAAGAGAATTCTCAGTACAGCAGTACAGTTTGTATTTCAGAGATGTTCTTTAAAATTTAGACCTACTTGGCTATGATTGCCCTTTTTTTTCTTGAAATGTTACTTCACAATTATTTCATTTATATTTTTTTATCTCATTTTAGTAACCAGTTGCTGGTATTTCTGGGCTCACAGCCTTAAATATGTGGTTGCTCTATTAGGCAGAGCCTGAACATTAGGCCCAGTTTTTCTAGATTTTCCTGTCCCTCAGTCACTACATTATGGCGTATAATGGTATCGGAGGATGTTTCGGCTCTTTGACATTTATTTGACAATGTTTATGCTTTTATATACCATGTAAATTTTGCAATAAAAATGATTGGAAATGAAAACTCAGACCTGACATAATGTATAAGCTAATTACTGCAGAGCATATCAAGCAATATTGGCTAATTTTACAAATCAAGAAAACAAAAGTCCACTGAACTCATAACATTTCTAGCTGCACTTATTCCCCTTGGTCCATAGGCATAAATATGCATGCTTGGGTGACCCAGACATGGTAAATAGGATCACTTTCAATGGTTGGAAGATGGTTGCACCTCTAGTTGTCTTTTAAATTCCCACAACTTGCTAATCCAATATCATGCATATAATTCTGTTTCACACACACACTGTGTTTTTTCTGTCACACACACTGTGAATCCATTAATATTTATTGCATTTCTGTAATTTCCTTCCTTAGGAATGGGTGGACCTAAAGTTAAAATGGAATCCTAAGGATTATGGTGGAATTACATATATTAGAGTGCCTTCTGAGTCATTGTGGCTTCCTGATATTGTCTTGTTTGAAAAGTAAGAATGTTTTGTTCTCTTACCAAGTGATATACAAAAACAATTACTCTAATTAGTATGCGGTGTGTGATATCCTGGTCTAATATCTAAGGCACTGTTCATAGAGAACCTGGATTAATTCATACTCATATTTTTACTTAAAGTGATAATTAACCCAAAACCAAAAATGTAATATATTGCAGCTTACCAATTGTTAGATGTGGAGGCAGCATTAGTTTCCTTTTTGTAGGCCTTTTCTCCCTCTGTTTTTACCTGTGGATCTGGCCAGTAACATGCCTCCTGAATTTGAATGCCCCCACTCTGGATGAATGAGAACAAGGGGCACAGCAGACAGCATTGTCAGTCTGGGGGGGGGGGGAGTGTACTGGCAAATTTAGATACACTAACAAATTGAAGCTAGACTCCAGCTCACACTTTATGGGCAGTTACAGCTATAGTTTCCTTATCTTTTTGGGATAAAGGTTTTATGTGAATACAGTAAATAAAAGCTGATCATTGTAAGCAAATGGTTTGTCTCATGCCTGTAACTGCTACATCTGCAACAGAGCTTGTTCTTTTGAAAAACAACAGACTAAATGGCCAGATCCCCAGGTGAAAATAAGGAAAAGAAAGCCTAAAAAGGAAAATGAATACAGCCGCCACGTCTAAGAATTGGTAAGCTGCAATATAATAAATGTTTGCTTTGGGGTTTAAAGTGTTACTAAACCCAGAACCCTGCCTTCACTATATCTGGTCTCCCACAGAACACAGAACATAGAAATAAAATAATTTTAGTAAATATAAAGTGCTAAATACCTTTTCTTATCAGCAGTATATAGCAGTTGTCAGGGAATCCCTGCGGGACGTCTGGCACATAGATGTACGCAGGTGCATGGTTTGTCCAGAAGAACAGCTAACAGGTAAGCGCATGTGCGCGGAAGTCCATGGTCGCGGAAGCACAATTCCTCTTGGCGTCAGACGGGCTATTTAAAGGGAGCCTAGTCTCCTATTCTTTGCTGACTGAACATTAGCTGTGTCCAGGGGCGGACTGACAACTCATGGGGCCCCCGGGCAATAGGAGATTATGGGGCCCCCAGGCAATCAGAGATTATGGGGCCACATAGTATACACACACACAGTATACACAGACATGTTTTTATTGGCTGTCCCTGGTCCATACTGTCTATTGGCTGTCCCTGGTCCATACTGTCCCTGGTTTTACTGAGGCTGGCAACCCTGATGGGGCCCCCTAGTGGCCCAGGGCCCTCGGGCAGTGCCCGAGTGGCTCAATGGTCAGTTCGCCCCTGGCTGTGTCCTGTATCCTGATCGTATCCTGTATGCTCTCCTTGTTGCTGACCTGGCGTGTTCCTTGACCTTGGCTGTGTATCTTGTTCCCGTCTTGCTGTTCACCTCTGACCCGGCTCTGTTCCTGACTCTGGCTCTGTTTATGATTTGGTACCCCGCTGCCCGCCTGCTGACTAAGGATGAGCCGAACACCTCCCCCGGTTCAGTTCGCACCAGAACTTGCGAACAGGCAAAAAATTCAGACAAACACATGAACACCGTTAAAGTCTATGGGTCATGAACATGAAAAACCAAAAGTGCTCATTCTAAAGGCTTATATGCAATTTATTGCCATAAAAAGTGTTTGGGGACCTGGGTCCTGCCCCAGGGGACATGTATCAATGCAAAAAAAAGTTTTAAAAACATCCGTTACCAATTCACAGGGGAAGAAGGCCGGGATCTGGGGGTCCCCTTGTTAAAGGGGGCTTCCAGATTCTGATAAGCCCCCCGCCCGCAGACCCCCACAACCACCGGGCAAGGGCTGTGGTGATGAGGCCCTTGTCCCCATCAACATGGAGACAAAATGTTTTGGGGGGACCCCATTTTTTTTTTAATTTGGCGCAGGATTCCCCTTAATATCCATACCAGACCCAAAGGGCCTGGTAATGGACTTGGGGGGGGGGACCCATGCCGTTTTTTTTCAATGAGTTTTATCTATACTGCCGAGACCCAACAATTCATTACAGCCGCGAGCAGTTTTGACTTTTTCCTTTAGAAATGTCATTATGCTGTGGTACTGTTCTAAACACGGGAAAACTGCGCCACTTTACAGGCATACTATAGACACCCAGCAGGCACAATATTTAAAGGAATATTTCATTTTTATTGTTTCACTTTAAGCATTATTATAATCACTGCTCCCGAAAAAACTTCTGTTTTTGAAACTTTTTTTTGCATTGATACATGTCCCCTGGGGCAGGATCCAGGTCCCCAAACACTTTTTATGGCAATAAATTGCATATAAGCCTTTAGAATGAGCACTTTTGGTTTTTCATGTTAGTGTCCCATAGACTTTAAAATTTGCCGCGAACACGCATAATGTTCGCTGTTCAGCAAACACCCGATGTTCGAGTTAAACTTATGTTCGACTCAAACATTGGGCTCATCTCTACTGCTGACGACCCTGGCTATTCCTGAGACTCTGCTTCTGCCTATGACCCTGGCTTCTGTTAACCTTCGGATGCCTGCCTTGCTGTCTTCTGTTCCAGCTCTGCACACCACTGCATGCTGCAGTCTCCAGAGCCCTGACAAGCTGCTGGCCCAGAATCATCAACCTCAGGCACTCGTGTCCCTCCTGTGCCTCGGCTTCCTCTGTCTCATCCTCAGTGGGTCCAGGACAGGAGATATAAGAGATGCCAGCCTCATCAACTCAGTCTCCTATCAGGTACATAACAGCAGTCTCCTGACTTCTATCAGTGTCTAGCCGAGCACTGGTTAAAGCTTGTAAAGCTTGTAGTTTTCATTCTCCTCTGACTGTCTTATGAGGCTGCATGACCCCTGACCCTCTGTCTGGACAGTGCTGATTGGCCCTGTGCTAATCATATGTACCCTCCCAAAAAAATAAAAAAACTTTCTAGCAATATACATCAAACTGAGCATGCGCAGAGTGCCTCCAAGGCTCTGTACTATCAGCAGATGGATTGGGGACAGTAAAAGAAGGGGCGGATCAGAGAAAACAGGGTGAAACAGCCTTTTTACACAATGCAGAGGATTAACCCCTTAGGTTCCACAGGGAGCATAACAAGCATGCTTTATTGCATACACAGACGAATTTTACTGCTGTGGGTTTAGTTACACTTTAATACAGCTTTAAGGTTAGAAAAGGAAACTTCTATAAAGCAAGAAGGAACAATGTTTGTGTATCAGCAGCCACACGAGTTTGGTTGACAAGATTACAATTAAAAGATTTCTGTAATTATGTAAATGCAGTGATTCAAACCCTATATTGTCTCAGTACAAGTTTGCTCAAATGAGTTACATACGAACTTTGGTTTCCTCCCCTCCTGTGTGGAGCAATGACAGCTTTACACTTTATTCTGATGTGTATAATGGTGAAGCACGCTTTTCTGATAGCTATTACAAAGGAACAAGTGGCCCAAGGTGAACGGTGGTTATAAGACACTGGTGACAATGTTTTAACATACAGGAAGTAAGGGTAACTCTCCAACAGCAACACAGACAAAAAATGCTTTTCACTTGTCTGTGTTAACCACTTCAGCCAGATTTGGCTGCTCAATGACAGGCCATTTTTTGCGATACAGCACTGCATTGCTTTAACTAACAATTGCACGGTTGTGCGACGGTCTACCCAAAAATAGAGCTTTCTTTTGGTGGTATTTGATCACCTCTGCTGTGTTTATTTTTTGCGCTATAAACAAAAAAAAGAGCGACAATTTGAAAAAAAAACTATATTTTTTACTTTTTGCTATAATAAATATTCAAAAAATAAATAAAAAAAAAAAAAACTATTTTCTTCATCAGTTTAGGCCAAAATGTATTCTTCTTCATATTTTTGGTAAAAAAACGCAATTAGCGTACATTAATTAGTTTGCACAAAAGTTATAGCGATTACAAAATAGGGGATAGATTTATGGCATTTTTATATATTTTTTTTACTAGTAATGGCGGTGATCTGCGATTTTTAGCGAGACTGCAACATTGCGGTGGACAGACCAGAGATTGACACATTTTGGGACCATTGACATTTATACAGCGATTTATCCTATAACAATGCACTAATTATTGTGTAAATGTCACTGACAGGGAAGGGGTTAACACTAGGGGGTGATCAAGGGGTTAAATGTGTTCCCTGGGTGGTGTTTCTAACTTTGGGGGGATGGGACTGACTAGAGGAGGAGAAAGATCGCTGTTCCTAATCACGAGGAACAGCACATCTGTATCTCCTCCCCTGTCAAAATGGGGATCTGTCTGTTTACATTGACAGATCACCGTTCTGGCTCTCTGTAGAGCAATCACGGCTGGCCAGCGGACATCGCGGTCACCGGCCACGCATGGGTTCCTTTATACTCCTATATACATTATAGAGCCCTGACAGGTCCTTTTATACTCCTATATACATGTATAGAGCCATGACAGGTCCTCTTTACACTACTATAAACATGTGTAGAGCCATGACAGGTCCTCTTTATATTCCTTTACATGTAATGAGCCATGACAGGTCCTCTTTATACTCCTTTATACCAGTATAGAGCCATGACAGGTCCTCTTTATACTCCTACATACATGTATAGAGCCATGGCAGGTCCTCTTTATACTCCTATATACATGTATAGTGCCATGACATGTCCTCTTTATACTCCTACATACATGTATAGATCCATGACAGGTACTCTTTATACTCCTATACATGTAAACAACGATGACAGGTCCTCTTTATACTCCTATAAACATGTGTAGAGCCATGACAGGTCCTCTTTATATTCCTTTACATGTATAGAGCCATGACAGGTTCTCTTTCTACTCCTATTTACATGTATAGAGCCATGACAGGTCCTCTTTATACTCCTTTTATACATGTATAGAGCCATGACAGATCCTCTTTATACTCCTATATACATGTATAGAGCCATGACAGGTCCTCTTTATACTCCTATACATGTATAGCGCCATGACCGGTCCTCTTTATACTCCTTTTATAAATGTATAGAGCTATGACAGGTCCTCTTTATACCCCTATACATGTAAACAACCATGACAGGTCCTGTTTATACTCCTCTATACATGTATAGAGCCATGACATGTCTTCTTTATACTCCTATATACATGTATAGAGCCATGACAGGTCCTCTTTATACTTCTATATACATGTATAGAGCCATGGCAGGTTCTCTTTCTATCCTTATATACATGTATAGAGCCATGACAGGTAGTCTTTATACTCCTTTATACATGTATAGAACCATGACAGGTCCTCTTTATACTCCTATATACATGTATAGAGCCATGACAGGTCCCCCTTATACTCCTTTATACATGTATAGAGCCATGACAGGTCTTCTTTATACTTCTATATACGGTACATGTATAGAGCCATGACAGGTTCTCTTTCTATCCCTATATACATGTATAGAGCCATGACAGGTAGTCTTTATACTCCTTTATACATGTATAGAGCCATGACAGGTCCTCTTTATACTCCTTTACACATGTATAGAGCCATGACAGGTCTTCTTTATACTTCTATATACAGTACATGTATAGAGCCATGACGGGTTCTCTTTCTATCCCTATATACATGTATTGAGCCATGACAGGTAGTCTTTATACTCCTTTATACATGTATAGAGCCATGACAGGTAGTCTTTATACTCCTTTATACATGTATAGAGCCATGACCAGTCCTCTATATACTCCTATATACATTTATAGAGCCATGACAGGTCCTCTTTATACTTCTATATACATATATAGAGCTATGACAGGTAATCTGTATACTCCTTTATACATGTATGGAGCCATGACAGGTCCTCTTTATACTCCTATATACATGTATAGCGCCATGACAGGCCCTCTTTATATTCCTTTACATGTATAGAGCCGTGACAGGTCCTCTTTATACTCCTATATATGTGTATAGAGCCATGACAGGTCCTCTATATACTCCTACATACATGTATAGAGCCATGACAGGTCCTCTATATACTCCTACATACATGTATAGAGCCATGGCAGGTCCTCTATATACTCCTACATACATTTATAGAGCCATGACAGGTCCACTTTATACTCCTATACATGTAGACCGC